>NC_141157.1:71798637-72098637 GCF_053477565.2 Lygodium microphyllum
AAGGTGTCTACACTCAAAGAAATTGCTCATAAATAGTATTCGACATTGCTATCCAATATGTCTTCAACCTACAAGTGGAAAATCACTAAAGCAAATGTCCAAAGCCCAAATACATCCAACTGAGGTCAAATGCAAAGCCCAAAGTGCATCATAAGCATATTTACACACATACATTATTGCCAAGCCAGCATATAGAATACCTTAAGCACTTGTACGCATTCAAAGCATAAAGCTTCACTGTTGTATGCTTGTTGCCCAAATTGGTATTATAGCAATAAATCCTTCTAAAATTGAGCTAAATGAGTATTATCCAATCCAAATAACATCTCAAAGCAACCCCATAACATCTAGGCATCAAAATAGCATCACCAAAGCATTACATGAGCATTATAGAGCTCATTGTTTACTATCCACAGTGTATACAATAGGTCTCTACCAAATTGTGAGTGCATTACTAATCAAAAACTCTTCAAAGAGTTCCCATGAATAAACCAAGCAATGTTTACATGATTGCCAAGTGGTGGGAGAAGCACCCAAGAGCCAATAATGATTAAGGTATGAGAAATAGAAGTAAAAATAAGGGTTGAAAAATTAGTGCAAAATGCATTGGTTTCTCCTGGCCTCTCTATTGATGCTTCTCACTGGAATGACCACATATGGATGCTCAATGAAGCCTACTAAAGCCTTGGAACAAGTCGTGAAGGGTCAAGAACAAGCTAAGACTCAATGCTTACCTTGGAAGGATGAAGGGTGGGCTTCTATAAAAGCTTGAAGTGAAGCTCTTATTTCCACGTTGAAGCGAGTGATGATAAAGCTCCTTGAATACCCACGTTGACATTAGTTGAAAGGTGGAGTAAAAGTAGAAGCACAAGCAGAAGCAGAAGCAAGAAAAGATTAAGAGCTATGGAGATTCAAGTATGAAGAGAGAGACCAGTGTGTGGAAACTCCAACATATTCCAGATATGTAACATGCCTTCCCTTATTCTATTGCCACTAAAAGAATAAAGAATAAAGTGACAATGATGGGCACCCACCACCTATAATGTACCTGTGCAAATACAATATATAAGTAAATATAGGCAGCTAGGCACATACAATCATTAACCCCCAACATTTGATGTGTCCTACGATGGGTTTGTAAGACTACTTGTTGGTTGCACTTTGTTCTAATTTACAACAATATCAAAATCTAGATATCCATTTATTGATTTTGTAGGTTCATGGATGATGAGGCCATGGCTAACTGGTTGATCATGAGAAGTGTATTCAAAGGCTGCCTCAAAAATGTCATGGAGGGGATGGAAAGGTCTCGCTTGTTTCACTAGAAGAAAATCCTACAATAATAAACAACTAAGTTTGTCAAAAAGAAGGAGAAAAATGAGAAAATTTCAATGTCTAAACAGGGGACGTTGGTATAAATAAAGCTCCATTGATTGTTATGGCTACCATAGGTTACATATGTTATGCATCAAGTAGTAGCAAGAATGAGAAACCATCTAACTTGTAGGGAATAAGGAGACTGTGTAATGCAAGAGGAGAAACTTTGTCAATACTAAAGGAAATTGCTCTTGCAACCTATGATTTATCAAAGAAAATGTTAATCCCAAATAGAAAAAGTTGCAAAATTCAAAGCCAAAGGGCTCATCAAAGTGGTCAAAGCTAAGGTCAAAGGAGTCAACAAACACCAATGGAAAATAAGAAATAGACCTAAAGTAAAATGAACCTATTTGGAATCTCAAAAGATATCGAAAATCAAGGAATAAGTTTTTGGAAATATTAGAGGAAATTAGGAACCCATAGATAGGTCTCTTAATTGTCAACTTCATTATATCATATGCTACAATAACACATTTTTTGCAAAAAGTAAGAGTTGGATAACCCCTATGCAAATTGTAATATCTCCCAAAGTTGCATACGTATGTTTTGTAATTCAATCCATGTATGGACAAAAGACCAATCGTGTAAATTCATAAGCAAGTTCATGTTTATATAAGAAGTCCATTTCAAAATTCAAAGCCACAAATATGTAAAAGACAAAATGATAAAGACTTAAAGAGGGGCCATGAGTTGAGACTACTTGCTTGAGAAACCCTAATATATACTTGCAAAATTGGATGGAATTTATCATACTTGAGTTGGCAATATTTTGAGCTCTTACTTCTAAGTGTGTCCCTGAGGGGGAGCGTGAGGGACATCTCGCCCCTTGTAACCAATGTTTATACCGTTATTTTAGTTTTTTTACTTGTTTACTCATGTCAAGCATACGGGTGGGCAAAAACTCATGCATAGTCACCTAACAATGCATAATCAACTCAAATGCATGTACTTTTTGCACATGTGCCAACATACACACAATACACCATAATCATCAATAAAGACAAGGCATCCTCCCTCCCTCTCTCTCTCTCTCTCTTGTGTGTGTGTGTGTGTGTGTGTGTGTGTGTACATACACACATATACATACATTGAATAGATACATTGCATTTTCTAATGTTGTTCAATTTGATCTATTTGTTTTTTATGTTTAATAGATGTGCTACATTTCCTAGTACTTTTTAGTCCAATTTCATCTATCTATTTTCTAAAGCCCCCCTTCCCGTCTAAAGGTTTATACTTATGCAAAGGCCTCCAACCTTGAGTTTCTCCAATTTCTTTCACCACATGCATGGTAACATGTTAGGAAAGAGGGTTAGACTTGAGCCTTTGCCCTAATAGAGAGATGTATACAAAGACTTTTCCAATCATCTTCATATAGCACCACTCAAGCCAACCTAAGAATCAAATCTATAGGGGGAATACCTAACCAATTTGCAACTTTGCAGCAAAGAATATACTTCTAAAGAACTTGGTTGCTAAAAAGTACTTACACTTGGCAAAGCTAGAGAAAAAGTTTTAAAAAAAGGTGGCTGCTACTGATAACAAGATTGAAGATGAAATCAAGGAAATGATGACCACAATGCAAGAGGAGCTATACAAGAAAATTCAAACCAAGGGTAGAGGAAATATGGATCACAAATGAACTTACACCAACACAACTCAAAGCACAACTTGGTAAAATCATGAAGATGAAAGTAGCTAGAAAAGATGGCGAATAGGCAAATTTATAGAAGCAACATTGCCATCATAGAGAAATTCAAAAAGCCTAAACATTGAGTTGCTTTAAGGTCATGATGTACTTAGTAACTTTTATAGCTTCAAATTTTGGTTTTTTTTTTTTAGACCAATGGCACTTCGAAGAGGATTATAACTAGAATCTCGATGTGTATCACTTTGTCCTTTATGCCTTGAAGACATTAAAAAGAGCCAACCCCCGCCTTCTCTCTCTCTCTCTCTCTCTCTCTCTCTCTCTCTCTCTCTCTCCTAATTGATGGATTTCTCGTTTACTTCATACAATCATGATTTCTTTCTGCTCGAGTCACCCAAATAAGGATTGAGCCAAAGCTGAAGCCATAATCAAAATAATGATCACAAATTATACTGGTTTTGATTTGGCGTAATAACATAATATTTATGATCATAAACAGTCATATTCATAATGCAAGAAGCATCTCCATTTGCAGCATCATGATTTGTAAACCAGCTGGAGAAAATGGGGAAAGACCAAATACATAGAGGAATATAATTTCTTGGATGCTTTCCTCTCGGAATCAGTTGCTAGGATGCTTTCCTCTCACTGAAAGTAACCACCTACATCGTCCTAGCAAGGAGCCATAGAAGTATTGCGTGCAGACATTTTTGAAAATGTGCAACGAACAATCATCATGGGAGGTTTTTTAAAGACTCTGAGAACTCCCTGATTTCCATGAAAGGAAGGACAAGCCATAAGATACTGCCTTCGACTTTGACAGATTTCTCGATTCCTAAGGTTTACCAAAGATTGAGAAATTAGGATCAAATGTATGGTCCATTCGCAGCATGAGACGTAATATGCCTAAAGCAGTAAACAATAGTTGCATTTTTAATCAATTCCTGTAGCATCAAATAGGATAACATGGGATTTATAGCATAGCTTATCAGCATGCTCGAATTATGCAAAATATTAAGAGCATAAGATTTTTGCAGCACTAAAAAATAATTGTAATTCAATTAGATTCCTGTGGCATTGAGAGGGATGGTAGCTCATGTTCTCAATCTCAGCATTTTTCTGGGCTCTCTTTGCGCTAATCAGCTGGCAACCCCTCGCTTCGCCATCCATTGTATAAGAGGGCTATTGTCTTGTTTTCCCTCTCAAGACTCTCAAAACACATACCCCTCCCCCTTCTACCCATCTTTACCTTCAGCAAGCTTGTTGCTGCTTGCTGCATCAGTACAATGTGTACACCACCAGTCCAAAACCCACCTCATTTGATAGTTAGCGCAACTCAAATGTCCCATACCATTAGAATGTTAAATAATTGTTGATATTTTGCAATGATGATAAGCAAACAAGAGTATCCAGAAGGCACACAAGCTCACAGGGTCCAGCTAAAAATACTTTTCTCAGATAATGAAAGAATCCTCAGCACGCATTAAGAAAGAACTGGAAAATCTGGAACAGTTTCAGTCTTGTTCTTCAGATTTTATAGCTAAACTACAGTATTTTTCACAAGTTAGTTCTCTCCTACTGTTTCGAGAATGTTTTCCCAAAACTTGAGCCAGCTCTAGACCTGTCTTTTATTCAAACCCTGCATTGCTTAGCTGAAGACAGGCACCTTTTTCACCATTTCAATTTCTGAGTTAAATATTGCTAGCTCAAAATGCAATGCTCTACCAGGGGGTTTGCTAAAATGTCACAAGTTCCACTGCCTTAAAATCATGGAGAACAAAATGCAACTGGCAGTACAACAGGCCATCAAACAATTGCTCTCCAAATATGTATTATATGTTGCGCAGCCATAGAAAATAAGATTTTTATCAGTTAAAATAATGCAACACCATGTTCCCTGGACTTGTTACATGGAGAGATCTATCACGAGGCAGATGCTCTGTTTTATAATAATGGCGTGATACCATGCATATAGACAGGTAACACATGAGTCTTGTGGACAGCATCCATGCATGTGTACCATGAATGTCTAATAGCCAACACGTCTTTATTTACCTAGTACCGCATGAACGAAGTACAGACATATCATATGAAGCCCTAAGAACAGCATCACAACTTGATGCGCATTGTACAACGCCCATAAAAGTACTCAGTAAAACTTGTTGAGACCATGAGGCCAAAGTTGCATTTCCTGAACGCCTTCCAACAAACAGTAGGCTTTGTTTTGCTCCACACTAATGCTGATTTTTCTCCTAATTAAAAACGAGGGTGTATCCCAACAGTTTCAATCATAAAATATACAGTTCTTAAACATACATATTGCTCTTATTAGCTAGCTTTCCAAACAATCAGAATCTCAAGACCTATTTGAAGTTTCAGAAAGAGCTGTCTGTATCTGAACCATGCAAGCCTGTGTACCCTTCATACTCAATCCGAATAGATAACATAGCTAAAATAGCACGAAATCGTGCTCTAATCATCTCTAGCATGTCCTGCAACCTTTCGTCCTTAGGATCCAAAAGAGGAAAAGCTTTCAGTTGCTCTTCAAAAAGTGCAATACTCTTCTGAGATCTTGTGGAGAATACGGTTGCATCCTTATGTATTGCTGATCTCCAAATGTCTGTGCATCCTTTATAAAACCCTAATTCCTCTCCCTGTTGAAACCCTACTTTTAAACCGAGCTCTCTACCCTCGATCTTACCTGCTTCTACACCATCCTTGAAGCCCTCTTGAAAACCCTGCTGCAGCTGAGAATCCTCTAAATTCAGTGTTGATTCAAAGATGTCATCCAGTTGTTCAGCCTGTGTACTACCACTATGCATGTTTGAGAACCTGAACAAACAATAGTTTAGCACATGCTTCAATATGCAAACAAATAAGGTAGAGGTTCCAACCTACTAAAGGAAACTACTAAAAAGATTTACAAAGAGTCATAAAATGAAAGTTACAAACGTGACACATCAGCACATAAGTTGGACAAACCTCTAAGTGTCTCCGCTGAACACTCTTTCTAGCCATGACAGCTAATGAGATCCTCCCCTTGCTCTCTATTAACAATCCTAAGTAGATGTCAGGTGACCAGCCCATGAACATCAGATATGGGTGCCTAATCAGACAGCTGGTAAACAGTGCTGCAATCATCAACCAGAAGCCAAAAAGAACAATCCTTAGCATTAAAAGAATGGGATGCTTAAACCTTCTTGGCACTCTGTGCCTATGCAAAGCTGAATCTCCAGCCAGTGCATCACTTCTGTCCTTATTAATCTTGAAAAGGGGATTGGCAGGAGCTAGGAATGGAGCGCTCAATACTCTTGCACTTAAACAGGATACTGGAAGGATTCAGGAAAACACTGGAATGCCAGAGATGCAAGGGACAAGTGCACCTGGTCACATCAATTGATGACAGCAGGATTGTGCATGTGACCATCATGACAGAAACATGATCATGCACGGGGCAATTGTCAATAAGCAGATCACAGCAGTTGATGCCAAAGCATATTTGGCTTCTCTGATGCATCTCAAAGGAAGTCCTACCAGCAGTCACCTCTTGTGGGACATCCTTTGAGGTTTGGGGGAAGCTCTAACTCATGTACGAGGCTCCATCAACCATGTGGGCTGTCACATTCTGTGATCAACTTCAGACCATGCGGTTGAAATCTACTGACAGTATTCATGTTCAGGACCAACTTTGAAACATGCAATCTGCCCTAACTGAAGCTCATTTCATGGGGACAGTCCTATACAAACCACCTTTTGAGTATGATGGCATGGTGAATGCCTTACGAGCTCAGACATCAATGACTCCAGTATGTTTTCAGCATATTTTTCTATGTTATTTGAGCATGAGTCTACACTCAAGTTGCAGGTTAGACTGCCATCTCATTCTAGGCGCATCCATGACCAAGCAGTGGCTGCTCCAGTGGGGGGTGAGACGAAGAAGAAGAAGAAGAAGAGGGGCAAGGGTCCATCAAAGTCTTCATCATCCTGATATATGGTGTGACCCGTGTGGTGATTTGGCTGAAGGTGGTAAATGTAGAGCTAGACCATGGCACGCATCAAGATTCAACTATTTCTACTCTCTGTGATCAGGGATTGGAATGATTGATGACGACATTAGTGTGTTTCCAAGGCATCCTAGTGATGACTTGATCTCCCACTGCTTGGCTATGCATGATCCTATCTAATTGTCATTATTTTATGTAATATGATGGTACAAGTTTTTACGTAATCATTGATATGGTATTGCACATGATGATGGTGAAGTGGAGAAAAGAGAGAGAGAGTGAGAGAGAACTCTTGCACATACACCAAGGAAGATAAAATGATATGACAAATTGATGATGAAAGTCCAATGCTTAGGGTCTCCTTATATGGGCCTAGGGTTTCCCCCCAACCTTTAACCCTTGTTTAATGCAGGAGGTGTATGTCTTAAAGGTGTTGCCTTTAGTAGACACACTTGCACACCTAAGGTCTGTTCACACACGGATGAAACTAACAAACAAACTCCCCTTTTGCCCTTAGATCATGGATGACTAAACCCATGATACAAAACATAAACAAAGGAAATATGGAATGGTCTTACCTCAAAGAGAGACCATCTATTTCTACTCTATGTGGTCAAGGATTGGAATGATTGATGACGACATTAGTGTATTTCCAAGGCATCCTAGTGATGACTTGATCTCACACTGCTTGGCTATGCATGGTCCTATCTAATTGTCATTATTTTATGTAATATGATGGTACAAGTTTTTACATAATCATTGATATGGTATCGCACATGATGATGGTGAAGGGGAGAAAAGAGAGAGTGAGTGAGAGAACTCTTGCACGTACACCAAGGAAGATAAAATGATATGATAAATTGATGATGAAAGTCCAATGCTTAGGGTCTCCTTATATGGGCCTAGGGTTTCCCCCCAACCTTTAGGCTTTAACCCTTATTTAATGCAGGAGGTGTATGTTTATACACCTAAGGTCTATTCACACACGGATGAAACTAACAAACAAACTCCCCTTTGGCCCTCAGGTCATGGATGACTAAACCTATGATACAAAACATAAACAAAGGAATTATGGAATGGTCTTATCTCAATGAGAGACCATCTAATTCCATACAATGATTCTAGAAGGGAGATGCACAGAGATGAACATGGTCATGACATGCTCTACCGATAAGCTCAAGGACAAAGTAAGGCATGGTTCAGAGTTGTGTGTATATAGCTCATGTGCGAAGGCTAGTGGCACTAGGCACAAAACCAAAGGCTCAATACCTAGGTATAGCCTTTGGGCTGAACTCAGAGGTCATGCATAAAGTGATTACACACCCCCCCCCCCCCCCCCCAAAAAAAGAAATATAACTTGTAGTAGAATCATAAAAAGGAAAACACAAATCTTTTCAAATAGAAATCCGAGCAAAGTACTCCACATAGGAAATAAATGTATGGAAAGGTCTTAACACATACAGTATCAATGTCTAATTCCAAACATATTTTATATTTATTTGTTGTTTATTTAATTACAAATGCATACTGAAAGGGTTTTTGTTCATTATTGCCAAAAGACAATGATTGAATAAATCAATTAAGAGCCTTATCAAATGTATTAGGTGGCTCATCGAGATCACTTTCAAATAAGGTATAAGCAACAATCTAGTGTGCATGTTGCTTGTCTTTTTCCTTGTAGTATTGCTCAACGGTGTAACCAATACACTTGCAATGTCAATACTTAGGCAGTTGATTCTTGGAAAGAAGATTGCAAGTGCTATGTCGGTGTCTTTGCTAGACCTTTTGTCATCAGAAAGGATGGTAACTATCTACTCATACCTCATCTCTCGAGTAACCTTTAGGGTTGTCATGGTTTCACTAAATTTAGCTTCTTTCAACAAGCTATTGAAAAGCTCTTATTATCTTCGTTGAGACAACTATTAAGCATGGTCAATTTTTGGTAAGGGAGGCTTAAATGCTCAAGATGTTGATTTGGAATCTCCAAGGAATTGTAGGAGTTCCTAAATTATCAATTACTCCCCCAAGGTTCATCCCATACCTATATAAGATGGTGGCAAAGATGGTCAGGGAGACCAAGCCCAATGATAGCAAACACACTCTCATTCTTGTCAAGCCATTCCTAATAAAATTGCATTTTCTTTGAACGTGCTCTGTTGGAGCGCGCGGGTAGCGGAAGCGTGAAGATTTGCAGCAGAGGAAGTGAACAGGTGAGTGAGAGTGAGAGTAAGAGTGACGAACTGATTTGGGTGTACCAACAATGTGTTGGTACACAAAGAATAAAATGTATTTATACTTAGGGCCCGTAAGGGTGCATTCACATGTACAACATAACAATACACGTGTAAAATAGACGGAGGTGAATAAAGGACCTTTACATTCCAACAACCTCCCACTTAAAGGTCCGGAGTGAACCTTTAACCAACTCCCACTAGTCGTATGCAATGCTCATGCTGAGCCTTGCCTAGACTTTTAGTGAGAACATCTGCAGGGTTGTCCTGTGTTTTGATCTTGGTCAATGTGATTAGACCATCCTCCAGAATCTGTCTGATAAAGTGATATCGCACATCAATATGCTTTGTGCGTGAATTATACATGGCATTTTTAGCCAGATACACAGCACTCTGGCTATCACATCCCAACACTGGAGTACTCATAGACATGCCGAGATCCTCTGTGAGTCTGCTCAACCATATAGCTTCCTTAGAAGCTTCAGCAGCTGATATGTATTCAGCTTCAGTAGTACTCAGTGCGACGATGTTCTGCAACCTGGAGCACCAAGAGACGGCCCCTCCAACAACTGTAAAGACATACCCGCTAGTGGACCTGCGAGTGTCTAAGTCACCTGCCATGTCTACATCACAATAACCCTGCAGATTAAGTGCACCCTGCCCATAGCAAATACACTTTCTTTGTGTACCCTTCAGATATCTAAGAATACTCTTGACAGCCTCCCAATGTGGTTTGCCAGGATTTGACATAAACCTGCTGACAACTCCCACTGCATGAGCAATGTCTGGACGAGTAGCCACCATAGCATACATAAGAGAGCCACAAGCTGATGCATAAGGGACTCCCTTCATAGCATTGGCTTCCATGTCATCTTTTGGGCTGTTGGCTTTACTAAGCTTAAGGTATGGAGGTAAGGGTACTCCGAGAGGCTTAGCTTCAGCCATGTTAAATCTGTCCAGTACCTTTTCAATGTACTTTTCTTGAGATAAGAACAGCAATTTCTGCGTTCTATCCCTACGAATCCTCATGCCCAATTTATGCTCTGCATTCCCCAAATCTTTCATGGAAAAGGCTGATTTCAGCTGATCTTTGAGAGCATCCAAGCTAGTCTTTCTCTTCCCAACTAGCAACATATCATCCACATACAAAACAAGTATGATAGGGCTGCCATCTGTATCCTTTTTCATATACAAACAATGATCTGCATGGTTGCATGTAAACCCATGAGAGAGCATAAAAGTGTCAAACTTTTTGTACCACTGCCATGGTCCTTGTTTCAGCCCATATAAGCTGCGTTTTAGTTTACACACCAACTGCTCTTTTCCAGGAACTACAAAACCCTCGGGCTGTTTCATGTAGATCTCCTCATCAATGTCACCATGCAGAAAAGTTGTTTTCACATCCATTTGGTACAGCTCTAAATCCAATACAGCAGTGAGAGCAAAAAGCACACGTAGTGTGGTCATCTTCACGACAGGTGAGAAGACCTCCTGGAAGTCAATCCCTTCCTTCTGTGCATACCCTTTGGCAACCAATCTTGCCTTGTACTTGGGTTTCCCATCAACTGTCTTTACTTTGTAAACCCATTTGTTTGGAAGAGGCTTTCTTTCTTTGGGCAACGACACAAGATCCCAAGTATCATTAGCATACAGAGATTTAATCTCTTCCTGCATAGCTAGCTCCCACTTATTGCTGAATTTGCATGACTTAGCCTCTTTATATGTCAGAGGCTCACCCTCATCAGTAAGCATCACATAATGCAAAGAGGGGTCATACCTATGTGGCTGCCTTCTTGGGCATGTAGACCTGCGTACCCAATGATCTACATTCTCAGGAATCGGATCTACATCTGGAGGCATGTTATTTTCAGCATTTATTGGCTGCTGTAAACCATTTTCAGCATGCTGTTCATGCTGTACAGCACCTTCATTTTCATTTCCAGCACCTGCATTTTCATAATCAGCAAGTCTATCTTGCTGTCCATGACCTCCATGTGCTTCTATTTGCTGTCCATCATCATCTGGCTCAAAGATAACCAGCTGATCATCAGTTTCAGCCTGTGGTACAGCACCATGAGGCTCATCATTTGAAGTAATACATGGCTGCGAATTCTGAAATTTGACCTTTTTCATGTCTTCATCAAAGGCTAAAGTACTTTTCAGCAACTTTGCCTCATTAAACACAACATTACGGCTGCGAACAATTTTCTTGGACTGAGGTAGCCACACTCTATAGCCAAATTCACCCTCATCACCATAGCCCATGAAAATGCCTATGGTGGATTTCGGGTCAAGTTTATTCCTCAGCTCATTTCTAACATGCACAAAAGCATCACAGCCAAATATTCGTAAATGGTCATATGAGGCCGGTTTGCCAGACCAAACCTCCTCAGAAATGCCATTATTTAGGGACCTGTTTGGAGAGCGGTTGCAAATGTGAACCGCGGTTTTAAGTGCCTCTCCCCAAAATTCATGAGGGAGATTAGAAGTGGACAGCATGTACCACACTCTCTCACATAGAGTCCTATTGTATCTTTCAGCCACACCATTTGAAGAAGGGCTATAAGGGGTTGTAAGCTCCCTCTTGATCCCATGCAAGTCACAAAAGGACTTAAATTCATTAGACGTGAACTCACCCCCATTATCAATTCTCAAGCATTTCAACTTTCTACTTGTCTAAGTGGTCACGAATGCATGAAAAGTTTTAAAAACAGCAAACACTTCACTTTTCTTTTTCAACAAATAAACCCAAATCTTCCTGGAACAATCATCAATAAAAGAGGCAAAGTATGCAGCACCACCCAACGATTTCAAAGGCATGCTACATACATCAGAATGCACTAAGTCCAATACATTTGACTTACGGGAGACACCAGAGTAAAAGGAATTTTTCATTTGCTTTCCAAACTGATAGTCATTACAAAAATCAAGTTTAGAGCCTTTTCCATCAACCCTCTTCAAAGAGGTAAGAACATCAAGACCTTTCTGGCTCATATGGCCTAATCTCTTATGCCATAACTCCAAATGACAGCCAATTTCAGCAACTGCAAGAAACTTGCCATTCAAAGCTTCACAGTGCAGAAAATACAGAGTGCCCTTCTTGGTTTCTTTAGCAATCAGCATGGAACCCCTTTTTAATTTCCACAAACCACCACCAAACAGTGTGGTGTAACCATGCAAGTCAAGCTGTCCAACAGATAGTAAACTCTTCTTGATGCCAGACACATATCTAACATCTTTCAACACAAGTTCTTGCCCATTATCCAAAGACAAGTGTATGGTGCCAATCCCATCAATGCTGCAAGCATGATTATTTCCAAGGTAAACCTTGCCATAATAGCCTGCATCAAAAGTAGCAAAACACTCCAAGCATGGAGTCACATGGAAAGAGGCACCAGAGTCTACAATCCAAGTCTGAGTGACACAATCATCAACTGATAAAAGTGCATCAATCACATCAGCCTTGGTGATCTGCATATCCTGCATGTGACATACAAGGGCATCATAATCCACTGCACATAATACATCAGCCTCTGCATCTGAGAGCTCCTCTATGACAACACTAGAGGCCACATTGGCCTTTTCCTTCCCTTTACTTGCCTCAGATGCATCTGTCTTTTCCTCTTTCTTCTTTTTGTCTCCTGCATTCTTCTTTCTCTCTTGTTCCTTCTTGTAATACCTGCAATCAAGCTTCTTGTGGCCCTTCCGACCACACTGATAGCATGTAACATCACTCTTTTCTTTTCCTTTGCTCTTACTCCTGCTTCTCTGTCCAGCATTTGCATTTTTCTTTTCAGCCCTGCCTCTAACATTATAAGCTGAGTTGCTGCCTTCTCCACTAGACTTACGTCTAATTTCTTCATTCAAGATCGAACCCCTCACACCATCATATGTGAGATTGGGATTATTACTGAGAGAAACAACCAAAGTCTCCCAAGAGTCAGGCAATGTCATGATCAAAAAGATCGCCCTCAACTTATCATCAAAATCCAAACTTGCATCCTTGAGCTGATTTAAAATGCCAATAAATGCACTCAAGTGCTCAGCTGCAGGCTTGGACTCATCCAGCCACATATTCACCAACTTGCGCATTAAATGCACCTGATTAACAGGTGTGGTGATCTCATAGGTAGTTTTCAACTTCTCCCATATTGCATGACCAGTGTCTAAACCCTTAATGTCTGTCAAAATGTCATCAGTGACACCCATCTTTATATAAGCCACAGCCCTTTTATTGACTTTGGCCCAATCCGCCTCAGACATTTGTGCGGGTTTATCCATTTGCAAAGCATCCTCACAATCCTTTAAGAACAATATGCCCTGCATACGATCTTTCCAAAGATCAAAACACTGACCGTCAAATCGCTTGATTTCCATCAAACTTTTTATGTCAGAACTGGAAGAAGTTGCAGCCATTTTATCACAAGTACAAGTGTAAAAGCACTGAACTGCAAGAGCACAAGCTAAATCAGCAAATACACTGCTGTTCTTGCATAACCAGCAATAATCCTCTGATGTTTTGACATAAACCAGCTACTGCACAGGCAAATAATGCAGAAATTTATCAAATTCTGCACAAAATTCCAAATTTCCAGGTCCAAATGTGCGCAAATGTCAGCCAAACTGACTCAGCTGAGCAAAATTACATCAATATATGAAAAGCCCCAATTTTCCTTGGTCCAATGCCAAGAAATTTTACTCGGATAAGCAAAATTTCAACAAATTTTGAAAAATCCCCAAATTAATTGAGGTCAAGGCGCACAATGTCTGCAATTTCTGACACTGATGTCACTGTCAAGCATAAACAGCATCAAATCTGAGAAAAGCCCCAAATTTCCAGGTTCAAATTTGACCAAATCTGAGAGCTATGCTTGCGCGCGCGAACTCCCCTCAGTGGCAAAGGGGTTTCTTGCAGTAAACCTTAGAAAAAATTTTAAAATTTTCTGGAAGAAAAATGTGTCGAATCTGCAGCCGTTGACCTGCACTGCCCGTCAAATGCCACGCAGCCTTGCACCTGCCCGTCAGATGCCACGCAGCCTTGCGTGAGCTGTCACCTGCAGTTGTTGACCTGTGCTTGATGCCACGCAGCCTGTCGCTGCAGTTTCGTGACCTATGCAGCCTGCGCCTGGCTGCTCGTGACCTGTTTGACTGCCTGCCTGGTCAAAATTGACCTGTCGCCTGTCTATCAGGCTGTCGCTTGCACAAAACGTGACTTGCAACACTGTCGCCTAACTGTCCAGCACATACACGTGCCTGGAAACAGTGACGGCCTAACCTGTATGAGTGACGACTTACAAATTTCTCACGAGCGAAGAGCTGGTGATGTCTCACGCGGACTTCGAGGAGCGCGAGCACCTGAACCTCAGCTCTGATACCAGTTGTTGGAGCGCGCGGGTAGCGGAAGCATGAAGATTTGCAACAGAGGAAGTGAACAGGTGAGTGAGAGTAAGAGTAAGAGTGACAAACTGATTTGGGTGTACCAACAATGTGTTGGTACACAAAGAATAAAATGTATTTATACTTAGGGCCCATAAGGGTGCATTCACATGTACAACATAACAATACACGTGTAAAATACACGGAGGTGAATAAAGGACCTTTACATTCCAACATGCTCCAACTCATCTGTGGACACAACTCTCCATACACCTTCCTGCGTAAGTATGAGTTTATTCTTCCTCTTCCAAATGGAAAAGCCAACATCCAAGAATCTTTCAATAGTGATAACATATCTTGTCATCCCGATAGTAGATACCATGGAGAGGGTTCAAATTGAAAAAGCCCCAAATTTTTGTCGTCAAGTTTTAAAATTTCCAAGCTGAAATACAAAAAAAAAGGACCCAAGAAGTATAGATCATGTGAACTGCCCCAACTTTTAATTAAAAATAACTTCAAGTATGAAGTTTAATCAAAACCTTATCTTTTGTGTCATGGTATATGATGACGAGAGGAATAATGATGATTCGTCATGGATGATGTGATGCGACTAAAAGAGGCAACCGGTCAAGGCAATGATGTAGCAGGGAGCTCACATCACATAGGAAAAAGCGGTGATGGTCCGTGTTGTAGCATGCATCATGTGATGCAAGAGCAATGAATGTTGTAGCAAACGTGAAGCAATGGGTGATGTAATAGGAGAGGCAAATGTGACACACCATGATCACTATTAGAATGTCAATAGGCAAATGCGGCGCACCAAGGCCACGTTACCAAGACAGGTCATATAGTAAATAGGCAAATCAACGAACTAAAGATAACACGCAAGCAAGTCCAAGCAACATAGCAAGAAGAGGGGACAATGGGTGGATGTCTAGAGAGAGAATTGTGGTGGCACTCAAGCAAAATAGGGTTGTACTAGAGCAAATACGTCGGCATCTTCTTCTTCTTATTACACTTATCATGTTCCTCCTCAGCTCTAATGTGAACGCTCCCTTATCCACTAGCACTTTTTACCTTCTAGCTAGATAAGGGTTTTTTCTTCATGTTAACATGCATCAGTGGGTATGGTACTTTAGTACATTAGGGATTGCACTTTGTTTATCATTCTCACATAGTGGATGTGACCTTCCAACAAATCTCCTCACTTATTGTTCACTTGTTCACTTTGTGTGTGAGTGTGCGCGCTACTAAATCTTAACCTAGTGGTGGTATCAAAGCCATACCTCTTTTAAATCACCACTCTTGACATCTTTCTGTGTCTTTTAGCCTAGTCGACAACTACCTTTGCAACTGTTTCAGAGCAGTCGACAACAGCAACCCAATTTGTGTCTATTTCAACCCGTCAATCTACACATGTTCAAACAATTCAATAGCTGCCCAATTTGGACCTGCTTCAACCTGACAACAAACAGTCACTAATAGTCTACACCCAGCACCTGACAAGTCCCATCAGCTCCATGACGTCACCCATCATGACAGCTTAGTCATTTCTTGCAACCTCAACATTAAAAAATTAAAATTTAATCAGACCTTTGTTAACTCTCAATCTTAATCTCGATTATTCCACAAATAAGCCCATGTCCATACACAAAACACACAATTGATTAAGTTTGCACTAAAATCTTTAATTTCTCACCAAATCATCAAATTTCACGAAAAATTTTGGGAATTTTCCATTCAATGCAACTCGTCTTCCTTTTTGGATAGGACAGTAAATAACCTAATTAAGCAATGATTACAATGAGCATAAAATTTACGTAAACTAAAAATGCAAATGTTACTACTTAATCTTGGACAATGCATAGCCTATTGGCCCCAAAACTAGCACCCCTTGTGGTATTTCTTTATCTTGAATTGCAATCTGGATGGAATACAATGAGATTTCCTAAATCTCTTTTGCTCTCCAATTGCTTCTTATTGTCATAAATGACCAGCAAGCCGCCAAACCAATTTGCCCTTTGGTTTGCTTGGGGATCGGCCTTCACCCTACTCCTTGAAAGACAAATTCAGCCCCGAATTTGATATTAGTTGATTGGCCTCTTGAATCTCCATGAAATTCTTTCATTTCAAATGGTACTATAATGCAAGCCCTAGGCCCTCAATTTTGAGCACGCCTCCTGAGGTGGTTATCAAAACTCTAATTTTTGCTATAAATTAGGGTTTACAACAGAGATTGATCAAAATATCTATCTTTGATGACTCAAAGGGCTGAATTTTGCTAAGATAACTTGCGAGATGGCTATAGGATGAGAGAGAATGATGTAGAAGAGAGAAATTTCGAAGTGTCATTGTTGCAAGAAAGGCTTAAAAACTACTGCTACCTTGCTCAAACAACCATAGAAGCTATCACCTAATAGACTAGGACCACCAAAAGAGTTGATACCCACTCTTATATGCTGTCACTTGTACCAAAAGAACCATGGGCTAAATCACCTACAATTGGAGGGCTCCAAATTGCTCTCACCTACTGTAGATTGGTTCCTATGGCTACAAATCACATCAACAGCAGCTCCTTGCTCTCTAAGAACCTTATTCTCTCTCACAATGGCTAAAATAGACTTCCACTAGCCCCCAAAAACGTTTTCCTACTTGCATGGGTAAGTTTTGCCAAGTGGCAACCTTCTAATCAAATTTTCTAGCATTATCTAGCTTGATAAATTAATTATCAAACTATCAATTTTGATAATTAATTTAATATTTATTTTGATATCAAAAAAATGCAACCAATAATTAAATTGGTTAGGTCAATTTGTCTTTCAAGTATCCCTAAGCAGTTATTAGCCCTTGAACTAACATTTATTCATTTATAAATACCTAGTCTCTAATGTCACCACTGACATTAGTAGCAAATAAATTGGTCTAAGCCAAAATTTGACACCAAGTACCACCTAGGACCTGTCAAGAATAGCTTATTACAACTTTTACCTTTGGCATCAACTAATAGTTCAAGGTCTTCGGTCCCACATTGTGAAATAATAAACTTAGAGCTCACATGTGTAAGTCACATTGGCACATTTGAGTAACTTTTGATCAAATGCTAAGCAAAGCAATAAAATTCCCCTTCCTCCTAATATTCAAAGTGAAAGATTACTACATTTCATATCAAAAATTTGGGACTTTTTACATTTAAGCTTGAATTTCAACAAATTTTGTGAGAAACACTTGGAGCTTTTGTAAAATTTGTCCTCATTCATCAAAATCAAGGTAAATTTCATCATCTTTATTAACATTTGGGACATTGGAGCTTTTCAAGTGCAATTTCTCCTTTGATATTATCAATTATGTGCATAATTATAAGATTTCTTTAGCTTTTCCTTGCTTTTTCACACTATGTATCTTCATGTACACATTTGGGAAACATTATTATAAAAGTTCAATTATATACAACAAGCAATGGCAAGCCAAAATGACGGCTAAATGTGTTTGGGGGCTCCAATAAATTGAATGGCACAAATTATATGATATAAACGTACATGATGAAGCATGTTTTGGTTGCCAAACAACTTTGTGCCTATGTATCTAGTTCCGAGATTAGGTCTACAAGCCCTATTATACACAATGTTGCAAGCTCATCTTGTTCATCCACTATCACAAGTGGACCTTCTATTTTACAACTTTTGTTGCACCTCCTATCGTTGATCAATTGAGATGGCATGGAAGAGATACCCATGCACATACTTTGATTGCCCTCTCATGCAAGAGCTAGGTTATTCTATTCATTAAATCATGCACAATGACTAAGGATGCTTGGGATAAACTTGGTTCTTTCTATAAGGTGCGCAATGAGACACTATAGCTCATTTATTGAGATGGAGCACATGACAAAGGATAATGCAATGGATGCCTACATTACATGTGCAAAGTATCTAATGAAGCAACTTGCAAACATCAGTGAGATTATTTCTAATGTTTCTCTTATTTCTATAGACTTAACTAGCTTACTTGAGTCATGTTACAGTTTTGTGTCACAAGGATGTGAAATTTTGATGGTTTTCTTAGCACTTAATTAAGAGTTAATCAAATGTGCAAATGTGACTTGCACGTGTGATGTATGGGCTAGTTATTTCACAATGTGCAATCTAGAAACTCGAGATGTCAATGGTTGTCAAAGGCAAATGTTGCAATAAGTTGTGCTTGGTAGGTACTAGGTAGAACCTAGTGTCAAAAATTGCCCCGAACCACTTTATTAGCCATAAGTGTCAATACTAGCACTAGGGACTTGGCTTTAATTAATTTATTAATGCCAGTCAAGGGCTAGTAGAGTCCTTATGAGTACTTGGGTGATAAATTGGCCTAGACAATTTCATTGTTGGCTAAGCAAAAAATATTATCTTTCAAAACTATTAATCTGAAAAAGTAATTTAATCATGCTAGGAAATGGATTGAGAAGGCTGTAATTTGGCAAAACTTGCCCATACAAGTGAGAATAGGGTAAGAAGGGTCATTCTAACATGTGGAATTTGGGACCATGGTTTTTTTTTTTTTAATGGGGGGGAGGGGTGGGGAGAAAGAGTTTCAGAGTGAAGCAATGCAGAAGCAAATGACCAAGACAAAGAATGAACATAGAGGGGGGAGAAAGAGAGAGAGAAAGAGAGAGAGAAAGAGAGTGAAACGCAGAAAATCTGCAGCAAAGAATGTTGTATAAGGATCCAGAATTTTACATGGGTGCAGAGAGAATATTTGCGTATGTCTCCACCTCGAAGATCTCAGTCTCCGTCAACTCCGAGGACAATCTCCACAGTTTGCAACTTGAAATCTATGGAACATGGCTAACTGAGACTATTGGAGACAAAGCCTATAAATAGGCTGAAAATAATGGCTAGAAAATACAGGTCGGCTGCAATTAATGCAACCAACTGTTGTAGTCCAACCACAAGCCACGTGGCACCTGGCCGACTGCCTGCCATGTGGCACATGCCTATCCAGGTGATGACTAGCTAACACCCCCTCTTAGATCTTGAACAAGGCATAAGGCGAAGGGAACTAGAATGTCAGCAAAGTAGAGCCTCGAGAAGTGCCTTCGTAAACAAATCTGCAAGATTGTCCTCAGTATTATAGTATTCCACATCAATAGTCTCATCTAGAAGCTTCTCCTCTCCCTAATGAAGTGGTATTGGATATCATTGTGCTTCGTCCAAGCATGGAATACAAGATTCCATGCCAAGGCAATCCAACTCTCATTGTCGCATCACAGAATAGTAGGACGAGTCTGGGGGCAACCAAGCTCCTCTAACAATCGCCAAAGCCACACAGTGTCACGTGGTAGAAGACACGGCTCGATACTCCGTCTTAGTCAAAGATAGGGCTACAGTGGACTACTTCTTTCTACTCCAAGAGATAACACCTACACCCAAGGAACCCCCTATGGTCCACATCGCCAACCCAATCTGAATCACTTCAACCTACAAGAACAAGATCAGAAGCACCTAGACCTGCTGGATAGGAAATCCCTAGGTCAGAGGTCCCCCTTAGAAACCGTAGTATCCTCTGCGCACCCTGCCAATGCACCTGGTAAGGTGGACTCATGAACCCAGCCAAGAGACCTATAGCAAAACATAGATCAACCCCTGTGTTGAGAAGCCAAATCAACGATCCAATCAGCTAATGGTAGCAGGTAGCATCCGCCAAAGGAGAATCTCAGTGTGAAGTGGCCTTTCAATTCAGATCCATAGAAGTAGAAATGAACTGACAATCCTCCATCTCAAAAGTCACCAAGAGCTCTTGGACATATCTCTGCTAACAGGTGAAAATCCCCCTTTGAGCCTAATAAATCGCACTACCCAAAAAAAAGTGAAGAAGTCATGAATCCGTCATCTCGAACTTCTGATGTAAGGCTGTCTTCATCTCTTTAACCTTCTCGGCAAGGTCATCTGTAACAATCAAGTCATCGATATACAAAACAAACAACACATGACCATCCTCAAAAGTGTGTACGTAAAGCTACGGATCGGCCCTAGAGCGCCAATATCCCAACTTTGCATAGAGAAACGAATCAATCTTCTCATTCCAAGCACGTGGAGCTTGCTTTAGGCCATACAAGGCCTTCTTCAACCTGTAAACCTTCCCATTAGAGGAATCAAAGCCAGGAGGCTGCTCTACGTAGATCTCCTCCTTCAAATCACCATTCAAGAAGGCCAACTTTACATCCAACTGAAAGACAGGCCATCTCCTATGACCAGCCAAGGCAAGAACAACATGGATCGTCGCCATACAAGCAATGGGGGCAAAAGTATCATGGAAATCAATACTTGGGCGTTGAGCAAAACCTTTAGCAACAAGGCGAGGTGTGGATCAACCAAATCAAAGAGCCAACAAGGCACCTGTAGAGGATAGCATCTGAAGTGGGATCACCTGCTACCAATAACTTGGACTTGGGGTCCATTGGGAAAGAATCAAGCCAACACTCGGCCATACCAAACTTTGAAAGCAACTCGAAAATGTACCTATGCTGGAAAATAAAGATGCCCTATGCCATCTGATAAATCTCCAAACGAAAGTAAGATCCCAAGATCCGTCATGTTAAACAGCTATCACAATATCTCCTGAGTCCCCGATCAACTTCCTCTGAGTGACTCCTTGTGATAATGAGGTTATCAACATTCAAGATGACCAATGTAACCTTGTAATAAAGATTGTAGCCCACCCACAACCTTGTAATAAAAGTTTAGGTGATGATCCAAGCGATGGAAGCTACTCTCTAAGAAAAAGCAATCAATCCTCTAGAACCAAGCTCGAGGAGCTTGCTTTCGGCCATAGAGGGCCTTCTGCGACCTCTAAGCATGGTTCTCCTTCCCCTACACAAGAAAACCAAGAGGCTGTGAGACATAAATCTCCTCCTCCAAGAGGTTGTGATAATGAGGTTATCAACATTCAAGATGACCAATGTAACCTTGTAATAAAGATTGTAGCCCACCCACAACCTTGTAATAAAAGTTTAGGTGATGATCCAAGCGATGGAAGCTACTCTCTAAGAAAAAGCAATCAATCCTCTAGAACCAAGCTCGAGGAGCTTGCTTTCGGCCATAGAGGGCCTTCTGCGACCTCTAAGCATGGTTCTCCTTCCCCTACACAAGAAAACCAAGAGGCTGTGAGACATAAATCTCCTCCTCCAAGAGGCCATTCAAAAAGGCCAACTTCACATCCATCTAGAGCCAAGATAACTTGAATAGTGGACATCAAAGCTGTCAATGCAAAAGTCTCTTAAGTTATCCAAACTTGTTCGCTAAGAGAATCCCGTCCAAGGCACGTCTACAAGATACTTGGTCTTATAGATCTACTTCGCACCAATCACTTCTTCTTTCTTCAAACAAGGAACCAACTCCCAAGCCTGATTCCGCTCGATAGAATCAAGCTCAGCCCACATAGCATTGTGCCAAACCTCCTATACAATACCCTCATCAACTATAGTAGACTCATGGTCCTAAAGAATCTGTGACATTAGAGTATAATTCACACATAGTGAACTATCCCGCAATCTTTGCTGACTTACCTGGATTAAGAAGCATCTCGCAGAACTAGGTAATCCCTAAATCCTGCATGAGCCACCAATACCACCGAGGAATGGTGATAGGCTCTCAGCCTGCTGCGCAAGAGGCCATGAGGCCTCTAGAACCTATAAAGCACTTGTCTATGCTAGGGACTCCTCCTCACTAAGGGAAGGTAGTGTGAGAGTGCACAACAGAAGGAACTTGAACACAGAGTAAGAGAGAGACAATCTGCAAGAGAAAAAGAAAAGAAACCTGCACTGAACAAGGAACAAATGTTGAATACAGAAGGAGGACTGATCAGTCCCTGCACGCAGCCCACAACGTCAATGAGGGCACCGAATCAGGCTGATGATGATGGCAGCACCGAAGACGGAGGAAGATGACGGAGTCAAAGTATGCATCTGCCAAGGAAGGAGGGAAGATAATAATCTGACTGACTGCCAAGTGGAAAATGGCTATAAATAGCCAAAAATCCCAAAAATTGGCCAACCTGAAATTTAGGGCCAAAATATATATCCGACCAGCTTATAATGCTGGTCGGACCAACATTTAATGCTGGTAAAAATGCCAAAAATGCTTAGAAAAATCTCGAAAAGGGTGGACAATGTCTGGCAAGTGAGGCAAGCTGAAGAATGCAGAAACTGCCCCGGGAAATGCACATAAAATCCTCACTAGAGGAGAAAATGCACTGAAATGCAATAAACTGAGTGCTCTAGAATGAGCTACCTCCTCCATCAAAACAAGTGATAGACAGGTTAGAGCTCCTAAAGTCCTCGTCTGACTCAAACTGAGGCTCACAGGCAAGAGATGGCAAGGCATGACAAACATGACTGCTAACATCCCCTCTCAAATCTTGGATATGGCGGAAGGCCAAGAGAGAAACGGGTCCTAGGGTGGCAAGAGTAAGGCCAATGTCGATGAAGTCCGTCCATAAAGACTGCAGGTGAAGAAGCCCCTCATGATCCTCGGAAGTCCCCCTCTAAAACAATAGGGGCTAGAAAATCCACGGCCGCATCACCGAGATCATCCCCCTCTGAAAGGGATGGGGGTACGAGAAAACCACCGGAGGAGAGGGTGGGGGATGGAAAGGAACCAGTGGGAAAGAGGGTGCACAAGAGGGAACGGGTGTAGCAATAGACAACTGCCTCGGAGGACCCTGAATAAGAGAAGGGGAATGGAGCTTGTAAAGCCTGCTCTCCTACCAACTTGTCACGATAACAGCCCCTGTATAAGAATCCTCAATACAAACGGCCTGCTCATTGAAGACAACCCAGGTACCGAGCCTTCTAAGGCCATAAACTGAGAGGATTGGAAAGCCCAAGTCCGAAACATAAAGAGCCTATGAAAGGAAGCTCGACGCACAGTCGGGAAATAAAGGCAAAGTGCCAACACCACAAATTGGCACCGAAGCAATGTCATCAAACTCTCACAAGGGCATAGATCCTGCAACAAATCACCTCGTGGAGTCATATGACGAGAAGCTCCACTATCAACCAGCCAAGGCCTCTCAGAAGATGAGGCAACCACTGAAGGAGGCTACTCCAAGTCAACAATATAAAGGAACACCGACTCATGGGTAACCGTTGGAGTAGAGATAGAAGGCTAGGATGTTTTAGCTCCAACCTTCACTCCCGAACGAAGGTGAGGGTACTTCTTCAAACATTTCTCATCTAGATGTGTTCCCTTCCCATAGTATGGGCATTTAGGCTTCTCCGAGTCAGAGTAAAAACCTGAAGAACTCTCATGTCTTTTAGCCTGTGACTTCTTCTGCATCCCCCCTCTCGAACCTATAACAAAAGCTTTGGTGGAGGTGGATCCACTAGCTACCTCTTTGGCACGCTCTTCATGCTCCAAAACAAGCAGGGCAAGCTCCTTCCATGGAAGCTTCTCACGGGTCCTCAATGTAAGAAGGCTAGTGTAGAAAACATCAAACCGGGGAAATAGCAACTGAGTCAAAAGAATCATAGCCATATCCTCTGAAGAGATCAGCCTGCCAAGGAACGCAAGCTCATCCCTCATGTCCTCCAACCTGTTGATATGATCCTTCATGGAAGAAGAACCATCGACAACGAGCATCCGTAATTGCTTCTCAAGAGTAATCAAATGGGCAAATGTCTTCTGATGGTACAAAGAAGCAAGCTTTGTTCACACTTCTCTTGCTTTCCGCAACCTACTCACATGCACTAGGACAGAATCCTATAAGCTCATAAAGAGGAAAGATCAAGCTCTTGAGTTGAGCCGATCCCATAAGGCCACACAATCCATCAATGATTCAACGGTGGGATCCTCCACTGAATAGGGAATAATGTGGGTAACAAACTCCCTAAGATCGAGGTATCAAGGATACTCTCCACCTTACATGACCAAAGCGAGTAGTTGGAACCATCGAGCCGGTCTTCTTTAGGCAAATAAGGGAATGTAGAAACCTATATAGAGGGTGCCATGGAAGGCATATGAAGACCAACAAAAGGAGCCTTCTGTGAAACATGGAGAGAACGAGGAGGAGAGGGATCTCGTACAAACGGGCTAAGTGACCTCCAGTCGTCGTGTGAACTAGCACAAAAATCTCTCCATCTCTTAGAGGAAGAAACAAAGACCTCATCCTCTGAGTCAGCAAAGAACTGGTGATAAGACATCTTCGTATGTATCTACAAAACACCCACAAAAAATCTGCGTTTTGGCAGTAGACAGCCCCGAAACAAGAGAAAATAGCTACAAGATCACAAGGAGATCAATGTAGAGGATCCACCTAGGGGAGATAGATTGTTGCATACACAAGGACTATGTGCGTTTGCTGAGGAGAGATGTCGCCTGACCAAGGAACACTGCATTTGCAGCAGCAGAAGACTGTCACCTTACTGAGCAAGCTTGTCGCCTGGCAGCAAAACAAGTACATGGCACAAGAAAAGTTGTAACATAAAAACCATCAATTGGATCTTCGAAGGCCACAACCTCATCAAAGATCACATTCCTATTCACCTCAACCTTTCGAGACTCTGGGTCAGAGTCAATAGCCATTCATGATTGTGCTATAGCCCACGACTATAAGCTTTTTCGACTAGGGGTTGAGTTTACCCCTTCTTTTCTTCTTATCCACATGGGCATATGCCTTGCACGCAAAGATGTGAAAGTGGGAAACTGAAGGCTTCTTCCCAAAGAAAGCTTGGCAAGGAGTCAAATCCTATAATGCTGAAGTAATGGACCTGTCGCAGATGCGAAAGACTCCTATGCTCCAATATCGATTGGGCCATTTAGAGCATAGTCCAATTGGTGCGCTCCACCACACCATTCTCCAATGGTGTATTCATATGGCAATTCTCCATCCAAATACCATGTTCCCTGCAAAACTGAGAAAATAGGTTAGAACGAAACTCATCGATGTGGTCTACTTGTATACCAAACTTTGAAAGAGGTCCAAATCTCCACAAACACCTTCCACTTGCAGAAGGGAAAGTACATCTCGCTCTTGTACTCCAAGAAGTGGGGTCACACAATGACTAAAGCCGTCAACAATCAACATGAGCTACTTGGCCTTCCAAGGGAGGCCGTGCCCATGGATCCGCAATGGTCTGTGTACCAACTCAAACACTGTCAAAGTCCTCCGAGTATTAACCTATGGATAGGGTAGCATGGATAAAAAGGAGGTGGTAGAGAAAAATAGGAAAGAGGAAGAGGAGATAGGTAGGCAAAACTAGGTTGTAAGTATCCACTGAGTGCCAATTCATGCAAAGGCACTGGAACATGAATGTCTCCATAAGGTGTCAATGAAGGTGGAGACACCGGGACACACAAACCCTATCCGAATGTCAACTGGGGCACAAAAAAATGACTAGAAGGCCCACTAAGTATCAAAAATAGATGCAACAATAGAAGCAAGAAAGAATTTTAAAATAGACTACTAAACACAACACAGAAGAGAAAGAAAGAGAAAACATAGAAAAACATTGCAAAGAAGAGAACTCAAAAGAATGCCCAAAAAATGGAATCCATACACCAAACACAAGAGAGTCACATACAACAGTGAGTCACTAACTACGTGGGCACTGGAACTAAGCTCTCTCTCTAACAAGACCTCTAGGTGATAACCATTCTGACTAAGGAGGAGCACAAAATATATAGGCCATAAATACGCCTAAATAACAATTGGTTGGTCAACATACTAGCATCAAAATACCCTTAAATGCCATAAATAATGCCAAATAAAAATACCTAAAATATCTAACATGTGTCAAACCCAATCTAGCGTACACAGACTCACACATGAGCTGACATGCTACTAAAACCCTCTCTTAGATCATGGGTGATCTAATCCAATACAATGATACAATGATAATGACTCATCATAGGCCATACAACAAAGAACCACCAGAACAGAACCATGGATACCCAAGCAATGGGTGATCAAGCCACCACCAAGGTGCCTCGGAAAGAACCTGATGTCAATGTCAATCGTACTACCCCTGAAAATAGAGAAGAACCATAGCAGCTCTCTATGTCTGTCATCATCAATGTCTCGCAATAGAATAGAAGACCATCTTGTCAAAAATGCATGTGAACATATGTGACCATGGATTCCCCACCTTTGACCAAGACCACCAAAGTGTCCCCTTATATAAGCTCTAACTAGGAGCCAATCCTGCTCTCTAACAAATAACAGCCCATCATAAACCTAGATATCAATCCAAGCTCCAAGATTTGAACTTGCCAAACTTCAATGAATCTGTCGAGATGTCCCTCTCTGAAATTTGTGCACCTATATATATACCTGTATAGATTAGGCCCATTGCTCCATCTCACCACCCCCTCCCACTCCCTCTCTTAGCACTGGAGAGTCCTGAGAAATAACTGCATCACCTATACTAGAAAGCAGTAGAGGAAGGAGCAACCAAGCCCTTCTCTTAGTCTAAAGAAGCAAATCTGTTCCGCACCTTGGCCTTGGCCAAAGGATCCAAGTTGGAGTTTGAAAAAGAGAATGACTCGATAAAGGAATCCGGATCCAACTTCTCTTGCATTGCCTTCTTCTTCCTCGAAGCTACTAACTCTTTACAATCCTTGCACAAATGTCCCTTCTTACCACAATGATAACACTGGGCCTTCAACTTCTACTTCTTGTCACTCCTCTCTGAAGTTGTAAAGGCCTCACTGGAACCATCAAATTATGATGGATGCCTACCCTATAAACACAAAGACGTCTAATGCTCGAGCAACATGGAGGACATCTATAGAAATCTAACAAGTGTTGATGATGTCTGAGTCTGCAAAGCATTGACCACTCCATCAAACTCCGGAGGGAGATTGTAGAGCACAATCCCCATAATATGAGCCTAGAAGGGCAAACTACATGTGTCAAAGCTAGTCCTATACCTGTGTGGCACTAAGTAAGAAAGATTAAATTGCATCCTTTGGCTTGAACTTCATCTACTAGCGTTGTCCAAAAAGAGCAACGACAAATAGGCGAATAAGCCTTATACAATATCTAAAGCTTTGCCCAAATCGCAAGTCCTGCAAGTGGTGACTACATGAACAACTTCTTTGGAGATGCAGCAAAGAAGAGCACAATATACACAAGCATTCATCAATATTCCATGTAAACACAACCTCTTCATAGTTGTCCTCATCATAATCAACTGGAAGAGAATTAAGATGCGCAGGACACTCACAAGCTCCAAATACAACGTACCATAACCGCTTCTGCACAAACCAAGCTTTCATGACAATACTCCATGTTAAGTAATCAAAGCCATGTAATTTGTCATCAATGGAACAATAGGACTAGGCCATTTGAAGAGGATAGGAATAGAAAATAAAGGAAACAATAGGAGAAGAAAGAGAGTATAGTCAATCACCAGCATAAACTACACAAAAACAAAGTTCACAAGCAATAGACACAAGCCGATCACAAAAATCAACTACAAAATATAGAATACCACTGCCAAACACTATCAAATAGCAAAAAATGCTTTCGCCCAGCCTTGAAAAGCATTAAATGATATAAAGACAGCAATTGAGGAGGGATGGATGGGAGATTCAATGGATTGGTAGATACAATAGTAGGAAATGTTTTTGGGCTTTTGTCCATTAAATGCATTGAAATGAAGAAAGAGATTATTCATCTACTTCAAAATGACATTGAGATAAAGAAATTGAAAAAAAAGAAAAGAGAAAACTTAGAAGCGGTTAAATTAATCTTTTGTACTCTTCATATTTCTTTGGGTTCAAAAACAAAAGTTTGTCTTCTTTAAGTCTAGCGGACCAATATCTTGATTGCATAGTCTCTTTTTCATGAAAATCACCAAAATCTTGCGGAAAAGAGAAAGTGAAATCAACAGGTTGGAAAGTATGAAATTGCATACTTAGCATAGCAGTAAATGAGGATAGAGATATGAATTGCATAGATGAGAAAGGTAAAGAAGTAAATGGTATGAATGTAGATGGAGGAGAGATAAATGGTTTGTACTCCATGCCCATTTGTTCCACAACAAGATGGCCAATCCCTAGTGGAGCTTCCATCCTTCCTACAAAATCATTGATCCACTCCTGCTTGCTTCTCGACAGATTTTGCTCGAGAGAATGAAGCGATGATACCATGTTCAAAGTCATACTGCCCACTTATTGTTCTTGCTTTTTGCAAAGGTCTTTCAAATCAAAGGCCTAGGCTTTTTCAATGAGATCTTGGCTCTAATACCATGTAAAGAAATGCCCTAGACGTAGAAAACACAAATACAATTATAAACAAAGCACAAACTAATAACAAAACATCATTAGGGTTAGGATAACACAGAGACAATGAACACAATGAATAATCTCAAATGAGTGAATTTGAATAATACAATACTCATGCAGCAAACACATTATGCCGTGAATAAACACTGCACCTTGGATTCTTATGTCTCGAGGACCGAGGCAGAGGTAATGAGCTAGAGAGTTCGTTGTACTCTAACAGATCCAAAACACAACAAGGCAATCTCTAAAGATATCTAGCAATAGCCAATGTAGTGTTGAACTAAAATATGCATTACTTGCTGATTAGCCTCTTAAATAGCCCCAAAACACACTAAAAATGCTCTTTTAGAGTAAAACCCTAAAACGGGGAGCGCTTCAAAGAGTTTAGCGAAAACCCTAATTTTTGGGACGCCCTTTCACATCTATAAATAGGCAGGCTGTCCCCATTCAACAATCATCCTTATTTACAGGTTACACTAGCCCACACACCCTCTGTTGCTGTTGGCGCCCAGTTTCCAGCCTACAGTCGACCTCCATCTATTGTCCAGCCATCATCAACTGCAGCCACATTATCTTCAGCATGTCCATTGCTGTAGGTGACAACTCTCAGCTGCTGGCGGCTGCTCCAGACTATCCCAGACTGTTGTTCAGCCTGTTGTCCATCGTCTCCATGGTCAGCCAGCCTGTGTTTTCAGCATTGCATGCCCTGACACTCTCAAACACTATTTTAGCCTGCTGTTTACAGCAGACTGTGCACAATTTCCAGCCTCCGACCGGTGGTACACTACTACATTTACCAGTTTCCAACCTCCAGACTGTTGCATTTTGGCGAAATGGGGTGTGGGCAGCAAAGCTCTAGCACCTAAAACCTGCAAAAACGAGATTGGACCGAGTGGGAGGACAAGTTGTCTATTAATAGAAAGTTTCGATCTCCCAAATCAGGGTTTACATGTGAGACATGGAAACTCTTTCAAACCGCTCCTAGGTTAAAAGAAATGGTTAAAATTCATTAATTAACTTGAGTTTTGGGGTTGTTTAATGAAAGTTAATTATAATTTAGCTCAACATCTCCATTGCTTGGTCAATGCTTACAACGGGAGTGGCTCGTGTGCTGCCTTTTGGCGCAGATTTGCTATACCTTGATTGAGCTAGCTATTGCCCACCGTGCCACCCTATCATAGGAGATGCCCACCTTGAATTTTCAGCCTTGCAACCTCTTCTTTACTATTTCCATTCTGTTCCTCTTGGTCATTTTACTATGAGCCGTCTCTTACACATGTTCACAAGCTGCAAGGGGTTCTTTCTTGGTGTAGGAAGCTGGGTATTTGAAATTTTTACAGTCGGAATATACTCCTGTGTTCATTGTGCCTAGCACTTCCAGTTTTTGCCACAATTCTCAAATGGAAACACAAATAACAAAAACCAGAAGAGATGCCAGACATTCTGCTGCTGGCTATAGAAAACACAAATACAAGTTTTGGATTAACTTCTGTCATTTCTAAGCATGACATTGTATTATTTACTGACATATTAGACGCTCTGTTGCTGGCTTTAAAGAACACAAGTACCAAGTTTGAGTATGACTTCTGCAACTTTGAGCCTGACCTGACGACTAACATCAGAGATCCTGAGAGTTCTATGCCTGATTTGAGCAGCATCTGAAAAAACTTCTGCAATTTTTATGAGCTTGACCCTGTCTTGTGAAGACGCCAGCTAGCAGCAGGCGTGCCTAACATGCTGCTACTAGCTTTAGGAAAAAGAGATACAGCATTTTGAATAAGTTCTGCAATGTGGAGGCGACGCTTCTTTACCAGCTAAGCAGACGTCGTGGCTCTAGAATACACAAACAAAGCTTGAGCTTGAGCTTGGTACATTTAGGGACATACCGGGGTTAGAGCTCAGAAAATGGGGCGATAGTCCTCGATACCGAGGCCAGGCACAGGCCACGGCGTGTTTGGCGGAAGCTCCCACTTCTCTTTGATGCGTCGGATTTTGTGGCCTCGATCGGGCCTGCTGTTCCCAAAGGTGCCTCTGAAGCGCTTGCCTGCCTTGGTCTTCTTGTCACCGCGGCCACACAGGGCAGGGGTGGACGGTGCTCGAGGGGGAGGAAGAGCCGATTGCGATTGCGCAGGTGAGGCGGAAGTGAAGAAGCGAGCCCGAGCAAGGGTAGTGGGAGAGCAAACTCTCGTCAGCAGTTTGTGACACGAGGCGATCGCCATAGCCACGAGTTTACCAAGGAATCGGAAGTCCTCGTTGCTAAATGTCTGATAAGTTTAAGCCAATTCCCTCCCAGTCTGTTATCTAATAATCCTCCATTATACCTTTTTTCCCAAATGAGTTTTATAAATATTTTTTAACGATTAAATTATTTAAATTATGTAAAAGTCAATGAAATTTTATTAAAATATTTTGATATTTTTATCACGTAGTTTTAGTTTTAAACGAGGTGTTCATAAAATAGTGATAGTGAGGGGCCAATAGAGTGACACTCGAGAATGCATTACTTTAGAGTTTTACAAAATCCAAAATATAAAAAAAATTACATGGCTCAATTGTTTGACTTGTATTAAGCTCACCTTAAAAATATATATCACAATGTTAAGTGACTAAAAAGGCCACATCTTTTTTGCAAAATTGTTGGGGTGGGCTGCATTTTCCTTTTGGTAGGGCCCGTCACTTTATTAGCCGCTTTACCCTAAAGCTAGTCGCCTGGTTTCACATTGGGATCGTAAACACACTTCTCTTTAACAATAAAAAAGATAGAAAGAAAATCCTCGTTACATGTAGAGTACATGGGGCAAAAAGTTTATGGCCCCCAATACTAAAACAATCATGATGATGGCCCAAAAACTTTGCACTAAGGAGTGTTGTTGGAGGGCTAGTTACGCCGATGTGTTGGGCACTTAGACCATTGACAGGGGTATGAATGTAGGATTCACTTTTCTCTTATTGGACACTCATGGAAATTTATGGATCTATGCTTGCTTTATTTCACTTGTCTCTATGGTTTGTTGCTTTCGCTTCACCCATTCTTGAATCATGCGAGATGAAAAAATTCCCCCCATCTACTACTTCCTCTACGCCTCACTATAGCCAATTACAACCTCCATCAATGCTATCGATATCAAGATTGAGGCTCTCTTTCTTTCCTGAAAATCTATTGGCCCCTCTACCCTGCATGTAACTAGGTTAACACATGCAGCCAAATTTAGGTAATTGTATTGTGTATATTTTTCCCCCTCATCTATTCATTCGTGGATATTTAAAGACTAGTTCCTTTTCTTAGAAGGCCTTAATGAGGCCATGCTAATATTTGGTGTTTGTATGGATTGCATTGCTATTATGAAATTTATTAGCATAAGAAAGTATGTTGATTCATGACAATAGTATCATTCTCTAATTATATATGCTCTTATATCTCAATGTGCATGTTCAAAAAATCTACATGATTTTTTAGAATGCCTTATTTGAGTTTAGTTACTCGCAAGTTTTTGAAGCTAATCAAATTTTGCTACAAACTTGTCATTTAGCTTGAGATGTCGTGTTGATGGAGTACCTTACAAAACATGAAAAACAAAAAAAAAAGGTCATTTGGTATTCAAATGAAAAATGACCTTTTTTTTTTAACCAAATGACCTTTTTTTTTTTGTCATTTGGTCTTTTGAATTTTAAAAAAAGGTCATTTGGTCATTTGAATTTTTAAAAAAAGGTCATTTAGAATCAAAAAAAGGTCGTGTTGGTATTCAAATTTCACTGATTCTTTTGATTAATACTTGTAAATTTTTAACAACATAGTAGTAACATAAAAAACCAAACAGCATATTGAAGAGTTGGCATGTCTCTTCGTTGTTTTATAAGTATAGGGAAATGTGTCATTCCCCCATTTTTCAAAAACATATGTACTTTTCCTTGCATTTCTTTACTTTCCTTTATTGTTCAATATGAGAAAAATGAAAAATTTTAGATTCTAACCTTCTCGAAGATTGCACATATGGAGATTGTGATGGCCCTTGGTAAGGTGAAGCCTGCAATGATAAGATAAAACTAAATAAGCACACTATATTAATTTTGAGTACAACTCTTAGTAGTTCTATATTTAAAAATCACCATCAAATTATCAATTATTCAATTATGAATTATTCAATGATAAATAACTAAACTATTAGTTTAACTTTACATTAACTAACTAAATATAACTATGTATGTAAAAGTAACTATGTACATAAAATTAATTGCCTAATTAAATCAAATTATATATCTAAAACACTACAATATAATGTCTTTCTTTTGATGAAGGCAATGATAAGTTTAATTATGTATTAAAAACTAATTACGTAACTAAATCAAACTATGTACCTAAAAGACTAGCTAATGTCTTACTTTTGAGCATGTGGAATAATAGAGTTTTTATTACTAATAAGCAATTGCTTTGTCTATAGCACCTTCATTCATCAACAATATTATATAAAATTCACTAATCTGGATGGTCTAAGTTGCTAATTGCACTTTTTTTTGGAACAACTATTCATACCACTTGTTTTTCTCAACTAACTAGCATATGATAGCTATTGATGGTAATCTAGAATCTAAATATGGGTACTTGCAAGAACTACATCCTTTCAAAGGATGATGAAGTAGATCAAACAAGAAGGATCCATCACCCTCGCCTCCATAATGATATCAAATGTTTAATCAAGCCTTAGGCTTTTGAAATATTTATCACGTAGGTGTCATTGTTGATGTCGATGAGGAAACATATGAGCTCAAAGGGGTTGATGAAGTTAAGGTCAAGGAGGAAGCAAATGAGCCAAAAGAGGTTGATGAAGTTGGCATAGGTCCTGACATGGATGCACTTCTAGTAGGCATTGAGATCAAGGTCCTCTTCATAGTAAAGCTCTATCATGCCCTTGATACTATCGTTGTTCTTCTTGAACTTAAGCACTAGCTCCTAGAAGTATGACTCCTTTTGCTCATCCCATGGCATGTACACCTCCTCCAGCCTCCTCGTTAGCAGATGTAATATATGAGAATGACATGATTATATCAGTAGAAAAGCTTGAAAAGGTTGTTTTTTGCTTTTTGCAATCTTGCAATTTTAACATTCTTGAAAACTTAAAAAATACAAATGAACAAGAAAATAGATAAATTAAAAAATATATTTAGCTAGACATGTCAAAAATAAATCAAAATTAGCATTCTTAAAAATTTCAAATATACAAATGAATGAGAAAATAGATAAATTAAAACCATGTTTAGCTAAAAATGTAAAAAATAAATCAAAATTAGCATTTATGGCATGCTAGGCCATTCATGGGGAGTTAATCACTTGATAATCATTTCAAAGTAATTTGCTCTCCTTGCTTCTCCCATGTGAAAACTTGTTGCGCTAGGGTAAAAGGGCCAATTTAGAGAATGCCCCCTAGTGATGAAAGAGTTCAAGAATGCTAATAAGGATTAATTCAACAACGATTCAGTTATACACATAAAATGTCCATGTGGCATGAAATGGTTGCATGGAGGGCATTGCTTCGCAACAAACGAAGGTTTAAGTCTATTCAACCACTAGGCCATTCATGTTTTTTTTCAAAGGCCCTTACACATGCCATCTCATAAAGCTCCTTTTTTATCAAATGTTTTTTTAATCCCTTCATGTTTATGGTCAAATCGTCAAATCGTTAAATCGTGCATCCTTGTATCTATTTTACCCATTGTGCTAGCATAGCTCCACAGTCTAGCAATGATAAACATGTAGATTTTCCACTAATATGAGAGATTGATCCAGCAAATGCAAGGTGTTCTATGACTAGCCCCTTTATCATATGCCACAAGAGAGGGTGATGGTGCGAAGTTTTAGGTAAGCCATGCTCTCTCTCATATTATTTTAATAAATTCAATATTAAAATATCAAAGTAATTAAAAGTTATCATTATACCTAAGTAACATTAAAAAGCTTGACAGAGTTGGCAAAACACTTATTGTTTCATCCAATTTGGCAACAACGACCTCTTACATAGTCTATACATCCTCCAAAGTCATGTATCTATCCATTCTTCTTCCAAACCACAAGAAAGCAAGAACGAACGAATTGACAAGAATGTAGTAAACTCACTGCCTTACCTTCTCCTCAATGTTGCGAAGAGAAGGCTCGATGGTGGTTCCATGGTTTGTGTGATGGTTCTCGATCTGCAATCTCTACTCCATAGCTCCTGATCTTATCTACAATCACCCAATCCATAAGAGGTAATGAAAAGAAGAAGAAAGACTACTCAATCCTTCCTCCAATTTGCTTCTCACCCAAGAAGGGGAAGAAGAGAAGAGTACACATAAGGAAGAAGCTTCACTTGTCAAGTCGCTCACTCTCACACTCACACTCTCCCTCACTCTCAAGATGGAGCACAAGTAGATAAAATAGAGGCAAGAAGGAGAAGCATACTCTCAAGTTTGCACACCACATGAATGAGCTTATCCATTCACTTTTTGGTTTTGATATGTGGGGTTTTGTGTTTGGGCTTCCACTTACGTTGGGCACCTATCTCTCTTATTTGGCTCTTGCCCAACCTTTTCCAACTTATGCACATACGTATTAAATTATACCGACCATCTCACAAAAGTGAATGAAAGCTAGTGCATGCGCCTTACTGAGCTACGGGTCTTTCTACCTTGCAGAAAATATTAAAACTTGCACGGGTGCTACGCATGGCTTTCAAAATAATATCACAATTAATCATATGATTGTGGGCTTTAATTGAAAATTATATGCCTTGTGTCTTTCACTTGATTTGCACTTCTCTTTACTTTCTATGCCTTTACGCGTCTTTTCCAATTTGCTTTGCTTTGGCCTTTATGTGTCTTTTACGATTTGCTATGCTATCCTACCACCTTCCATCCTACTGTTAACATTATCCCCCTCCTAAACGAGTGCGTGTCTCATGGCACTCTTTGTTGCAAGTAGCATGCTTTAGCTTGTACTAAATATGAAGAATGTCACGAACAGTTGGGGGATTATTAAAGGAAGAGTGGTGGTTGTTGATGGAGCTTGATTTGGATGTTGAAGCCATTAGAAGATATTTGTGGGAATTGGAATTTGTTTTGCACTTTGGATGCCTTGCAGAAAGTGGTAATGTGGATGAAATGCAGCTCATGGAATTAGAATCTCCTAGTGGAAGGCCATTTGAAATCAATTGGATTGGTTGAAACTAGGCACCACACAGGATGTTTGCTCAAGTTAGAAGTTGCAAGCCACTACATTCACTTGTACATGGAAGGGCAAACCTCTCGTGCTCTCTTCCTAGAGGAGTGTTAGTTTGATTGTGTGCAAAGGGCATATGTATGGATTGGAAGATGGGTCAAACTCAAGGCAAAAGCCAAAGTGTTGCCCCACACAAACCCTTGCTCCTTGAACACTTAAGAGTGGTCTTGAAGCCTCAATAGTGTGAGATTGAGGTCAAGAACCCGTTTGCCCCAAATCTTGACTTTGTGGAAGCACGTGAGATTGAAGCTTAACCAATCTTGCTCAATATCTTCAATTTCTTCAAGAAATATTCACAATGATAAATCCTAGGCTAAAATAATGAAGAATCTTGAAGAAATTTGAGAGAAGCTAAAGCTTTAACTCAAGCTTTCATGGTTGCCATAACTAGGGTTTGCGAAGTTAGAGAAGAAGACAATCTAATCATCTTCACTCTTTCAGAAGCTTGATATACAATAGGATGATCATCAATAGCATCAAATAAGCCTAGTTCAGCCCAAAAATTACATTGCAATTTTAGGGTTGTTTCTTGCTAGCTCCTACTTTTTTTAGCTCAAGATTGGTAATGATCTTGTTGAGGATGAAGATTAGAAGAAGATTCTAGGGAAGAATGCTAAGAAAAAAGCTAGGGTTTTCAAGACAAGAGTATATATTTGCTTAGAACTCCATGAAACCTGCAAGAGAGCTTGAGAAAAGGGGAAAGATAACCCACTCTTTGAAAAATAACCAAGACTTACTACTCCTCTAACCCCGATTAGCCATAGTTCTCCAAAATGCTCTATAAAATAGGTAGAAATTGGTCCATGACTTGCTATTTTAGCCATATTTTGGCTAGATCTCCTCTAGATCTTTGTCAACACTCCAATATTAGCCTATGCTCCAAGTAGAATACTTGCAAGTACCACCCATGTGGCTCTTGTACATATTGCCTAAGATTTAATTGTGGAAAATAGGAAAAGTATGTTTGAAAATAGGGAAAATCAAATGGATCAAGAGCCTATGCTTTGATACCACTTGTAAAGAAGTGAGCAAAGAAGTGAGCTACGAGAGAGAAAGAAGAGAGAGATGATTGTACAAGAGAGAGGAGAAGAGTATAGAGAAGAAAGATAGAATGTAAGAAATTGAAAATAATAGTATGGGAAAATACTAGTACACTAGATTCTATAAAAGGTGTAAGATACTTTTATTTTTCATCATTCATAAAAATAATACAAATTTTATTTATCTACATCTTCTCTCTCTCAGCTTCCATGCCTTCTATTTCTCATTTTTGTCTTTCTCTCTCTACTTCTAGTATTTCTCTCTCCTCAACTAGTCTTTCTCTCTCCCATGTACTCTTCTTCGCTCTCTCTTTTACAATCGTCTCTCTCTTTTTTCTCTCTCTTGGCTCACTTCTGTATAGTAGTTAAGGGAAAAGTAAAAATGGATGTTTCTATGGATTGATTACATGTTAGGGCAATCGGCTTCTTGCCCAGCTTTGCATACTCCTTCTTTATGGCTTGTACAATTGCTTGCTACTATTGCTCTTTCTTTTGGTTTCTTTCCTTTCTCTTGGATAATGAAGGTGTAGACTTAGAAAAATCTGTACATTCTCCTAGTTTGGCAATTGTATCATTTGACTACTCATTAGGGATCTTTTTCTTTTACCTCCTCATGGTGAGGCTTCCCTAGGTCATACTGAGCAATATTGCTAGGTTGCACTGATTCAATTGTCTCTTGCTTTGTAGAGTCAATTCTTCCAACTATCTTTCCTTCATTAATCATATTAATTATGGGCGCTAGCAATTGTTCTTGTTGAGTTGTTGACTCTAGGGTAGCTTAATCCCATTCAACTATGGAAGGCTTGTCCTTAAGGATTATAGTCAGTGTTGCCTCCTTTGACTATTTATTTTGAGGCTTAGTTATACGTTTAGATTCATTTTTCTTTTGCTAAGGAGGCATTCATGCATAATGTGATGAAGGTAGTCTTGTAAGTGGTTTAGGCAACTATAACCAATGATTTCCTACATAGTACCATTCAGCAACAAACAAGAAGGATCTTGGGACCCATTGCTATGTACTAGCTCTCTCCACCAATGTTTTTTCCAACAAGGCTTGAGTATTAACACTTTGGCGATCCTACCATGCTTTCCTAAACCTCTAGTGTGGAAGTTTAACAAAAAAAGGCCTCCGTTTGATGCCAACAAAAAACACCCTATTTTGGGGAAGAAAACCTAACTTTGTATATGGAATTTGAAAGGTTTTCTATGTGCGGATCGTATTATTCTTTTTTTGATCTTGCCATTGCTTCCCTTTTTGTGTTAAAACACTAGCAAAGATGACAAGGGTTGACGACAAAAATTCGAAGGTTTTGTATGAAGCAGTAATATATTTTCAAAAGCAAGATGATACAATCTTGCCTTTATTGTGATACACTTTTGGTTCTAAAGCTTGACCAAAAACGTATTTGTTTGATGTTAGAAGCCCAACCTTTGTGCAGAGACTTGAAGTAGTAACTGAATGCTTGAAGCAGCATGATGTAGTCTAAGGCCTTATTCTTGTCTTGTAGGGTATATGTTGAAGAATTACCTGTATCAATCAAATGCCATTGTGACTAGGAGCAAATCCAGGGAACTAAGAGAAGACTAGGCAAATCAATAGCAACAACAGGGGAAAGTGAATAATAATAGTGGAGAGGGAGGATTCAACACACTAGATGAAGAACAATTTTTAAACTACAAGGATACTTATGGAGATGCGGGTACCTTAAGTACCACAACATTATATCAACTCCTTGCAACATCCATGGTATCTCCTCCAACTCCTCCAACTATGTCAAGTATACCAAGTGATAAGGTTTTTTCCCTCAAAAACAATTTGGGCATGTGTGGTAACTGGGAGGGGCCGATCAGAGTACTACTCTGTGGCATTATTACAAGGGTATACTGATGAATGAAGAGGTATTATTGTGTATGATAGGCCATGGGGTATGTACAATACATGGGCCTTATTGGGGAGTTATAAGCATGAGTTTTGACCCAAGTATCTGGAGTAAATGCAGGCTACAGACAGTGGAGAGCATGCTGTCTACAGGACCCTGCTGTAGTGAATCTGTCATAACTTTCTGTGGGAGACTCTGAACGGGGTGTGCTATACATCAAAATGGAGCTCTCAGTACTTTCAGCCCATGTATGGTGTGCATTACTATCCATACAGTAGAATAAAATTTGCTTTAAAATAGAGTGTTGTCTGCAATCAGTCTGGGGAAAACAGGGCCATAGTTAGCTAGATTTTAGCCAAATCTGCTTCTAAAAGGTACGGGAACTCTTCCAAAACTGAAGCTTGCCTCCAAAAAGGTTCCTCGAGCGGTAAACCTTGCCACTTAATCAAGTATTCCATGATCGAGCGAGAGCGAAGCCTCTTTTCCCTTTGACCTATGACTTTTTCAAGTATGTATTGAATGATGCCTTCTTCATCTATCAGTGGGAGTTCCTCAACATAGTCCATTGCTGAGCCAATGAAGGGCTTCAACTGACTCACATGGAAGACATTATGGATCTTCGTAGATGGGGGTAATGCCAATCAATATGCCAAGTCTCCCACTCTCTTGATAATTCGGGATGGTCCATAGAACCTGTGTGCCAACTTATTGCTAGACCCATCTTTAAGGGAGGCATATCTAGACTTAGGCACTTTCAAGAGCACCAAATCCCCTTCTTGGAACTCCACATCCCATCTTTTGTCATCAACATAAAGCTTCATTTGATCTTGAGCTCTCTTCAAGTTAGCTTTACACTGCTGAAGTAAGGCCTGCATTCTATCCAATTCTTCCTTGCTTTGTGGATTTGTTTTATCACTGAAAATAACCACAGGAAGGGGCACCTTGTAGCCATACAAGGCCTAAAAAGGTGAAACTCCAATGCTAGCATGTGTAGAGTTATTATAGGTAAACTCAGCCAAATTCAACCATGAGTCCCAAGCATGCTGCATATCATGACAGAAATGCCTCAAGTAAGTTTCTAGCCATTTGTTAACCCTTTCTAACTGACCATCTGTATGTGGATGGTAAGCAGTGGAAGGGGCTAACTGAGTGTCCATAGAGCTGAAAACTGCCCGCCAAAAGTTACTCATAAACTTAGCATCTCGATCATGCACAGTGACCTGTGGTAAGCCATCTAATTTGAAAACATATTCCATGAATTGGCTGGCTACTTGAGAAGCATCATACTGAGTCTTTGTGGGAATGAAATGGGCTGCCTTTGTGAGTTTGTCCACAACTACATAGATGCTGTCCCAACCTTTCTTGGTCATTGGTAGGCTGGTAATGAAGTCCATAGTGATGTATGTCCACTTGCCTTCAGGCATAGGCAATGGCTGAAGTAAACCAGCTGGTTTTAAGGTGCTGTCTTTGTTTTGTTGATAAGGCCTGCAGCCCAAGACAAAGTCTTTCACATCTCTCCAAAGGCCCTTCCAGTAAAAACTTTTAGCAATTTTGTCATAGGTCTTAAAGAATCCAATGACCAGCTATAGGGGCTGAATGCATGTCCTGCATGATATTTTGCTTGAATAGGGAAGTATGAGGGATGGCAATTCGGCCATTATACCATAAAAGCCCATTTTCAACTGATACGAAGAGTTTTCCACACATTGTCCTTGCTATAATTTCTGAAATACATTGCTGAAATTAGCATCTAACAGGTAAGCCTCCTGAAGCTCATGTATCCAATCACTGTGTAACTCCATGATAGCAGAGACTTTACATGCCCAAATCCTAGACAGGGAATCAACCACTACATTATCCTTCCCACGAGTGTGGGTGATATCAAAGTCATAGTTCTGTAAGGTGGCTACCCATCTCCTCTCCTTCGGAGTCAGATTTGACTGAGACAATAAGTACTTGAGTACTCTATGGTCTCTTTTCACTCTAAACCGGCTGCCATACAAATAATGATGCCATTTCTTGATGGCATGAAGGATGGCCAACATTTCCTGATCATAGACCTTCATAACCCTCTCATTTTCAGCTAGCTTTCGGCTCTCAAAAGCTATGACCCCATGTTATTGCAGCAAGACTGCACCAATTCCTCTCCCACTGGCATCACATTGAATGGTGAATTCCCTAGAAAAATCAGGGCATACCAAGATAGGGGCTGAAGTAAGCAAATCTTTTAGATGATTAAAGCTTCTTTCTGCCAATGCATCCCAGAAAAATGCTTATTTCTTAAGCCTATCAATGAGAGGGGCTGCAATAGTAGCATAGTGCGGAATGAATTTGTAGTAAAATGAGGAGAGACCCAAGAATCCTCTCAAAGAGGTAGTATTTGCAAGTGTGGGCCAATCTCTGACACATTGCACTTTCTTTGGGTCAGCTCTAATGCCTACCTCATTGACAATGTGTCCCAAGTACTCAACCTCAGTCTGCATGAACGAACACTTTGTCTCCTTAGCAAAGAGTCTATGATGTCCAAGTATATCAAATATTTGCCTCATGTGCATAAGGTGAGCTTCCTTTGAGTGACTATAAATGAGGATGTCATCGAAAAATACCAATACAAATTTGAATAAGTAAGGCTGAAGTATTTTGTTCATGAGGCTCTGAAACGTGGCTGGTGCATTAGTCAAGCCAAAGGGCATGACCAAGAAGTGATAGAGCCCACGATCAGTCCTAAATGTAGTCTTTATCTCATCCCCTTCACGCATGCATATCTGATGGTAGCCGGATCTCAAATCAATCTTTGTGAAATACTTATCTTCCTGCAACTCATCTAACAGGTCGTCCACCCTAGGAATAGGGTATCTATTCTTGATAGTGATCTTATTTAGATCTCTATAATCAATGCACATCCTGAAAGTGCCATCTTTCTTTTTGACCAGCAAGATAGGTGATGCAAAAGGGGATGAGCTAGGCTCAATGAATCCCATATCTATAAGTCTTTTGACCTACTTGGCCACTTCTTCTCTTTCGCATTTGGACAACCTGTAAGGGGGTTTATTGACCGGCTTGGAGTGGGGCTCCAAATAAATGGGATGATTAACCGCTCTCTTGGGAGGTAAGGCTGTAGGTAACTAAAACAAGTCACCATACTCCGCAAGTAGAGCCTTAAGGGCTGAATTATTCTGCATTTTCCTTGTTTAATTGCAGTACAAAAATCTTGGAGCATTTCTTGAACTCTTTCTTGAGCTGTTTGGCTATAATAAGCTGAAATTCACTGCTGTTTTTAATTCCCTGTAGGTAAACAAGCTGTCCAACCCTGAAAAACTACATGTATAGCAATGAAAAATCCATGGAAATGGTGCCCAAAGTAACACAATGTCTATCGGCCCCATATTGAGTGCAATCAAATCCACTTTCTGCTCATAATTTTCAGCAAGCTTAATAGGTACAGCTGGGCATACATGAGTACTAATTTTCTCACTCCCATTGGCCACTTGCACCCTCATTCGTTGCTGTAAATTAGAGACAAAACATTTCAGCCTGTCCATGACTGCTCTATTTATGAAACAGTGTGTGCTACCACTATCTACCAAGACAAATACATCTTTCCCGTGAATCTTGCCTTGAAGACGAAGAGTATTGGGGCTCTTAGATCCTGTCCAAGCATACAGGAAGATAGTACAAACAATGGCAGCAGCATGTGAACCATTCTTATCACCCACATTTACATCTACATGACCGTCGGGGTCAAATGGAAAGGTGTCAGCCGGGTCAAAGAATTCTTATTGCCCACATTCCTCTTCAACCTCATCATTTTTGGCCATGATTGCAAAGGCATTTGCATCCTCATGATCCTCTTCAGATTCATCAAAGACTAACATGCTATGTACCCTTGCTTTTGCATTCCTATAAGCACATTTAGATGCATGCTCGGCTGTATACTTTTCCCGCATTTAAAGCAAAGTCCTTTTTCTTTCCTCTCTTTGTAGAGGTCCATCAAGATAGAGTGTTGACCACCAAAGCTAAAGCATTTTTACCCCTACTATCCCCTTGCCTATTTTCAGCTCTTCCTTGATTTGCAGTCTTGAAATTATTGTTTTGCCTAGAGGCATTAAAGGTGGGGTATGTGGGGATCTTCAGGGTGCTGAATGGCATATTTCCACTAGCATAACCCACCCCAAATTGCCCGGGCCTTACAGCACTTCTTTGCTACCCAAAATGTGACTACATAGGTCCTCTTTGCTACCCAAATACTGGTTGAGACGCCCCTCTTTGCTGTCCATGCTGAAATGAAGCATCTCAGCGGTACTTACAAGAGTACCTCTCAGCAAACTCAATAGCTTTGAACAAATTTGATGGACTTTGGGTTGAAACATCAGCCGAGAGTTGGGGATCCAAACCATAAATATACTTGTGAAGCTTTGCATCATCACTAATGGACTCAACATACATTGTGAGATTGAGGATTTGGTTTGTGTAGTCACACACCATAATCCCACATTGCTCTAAGCCATACCATTGCCTTGCAAGCTTCTCCTTCTCAATCGAAGATACAAAGACTTGAATCATAAGAGCTTTGAATGCATCCCAAGTGTCAACAAGCTGTTGATTTTCCCTCTTTATGTACCGCCACCACGTGTGAGCAAAGCCCTCTAAGTGTATCGTGGCAAAGTGTATCTTTTGATTGTAATTTCTTGGAAGTATGTCAAAGTAGTCTTCAAGCTTTGAGAGCCATTCTTCTAATTCAGCCGGGGAGGATGACTGGCCATTGAACTTTGAGAAAATGATTTTGTCTCTCAACTCCCTTTCATGGTTGGGGGGCTGTCCCATATACCCAAAGTGGGGCTAATCCATTGGGCTGCCAATAAATGACCCATTGTTTGAGTGATTCCTTCCAAAAGACGGCTAAGTACGCATAGGTGGCATGGGCATGGGTGGTGGCTGAGAGTTACCCCTCATCCCATTGTTTATGGGCTCCTCATGCCTTTGTGAGGGCTCTCCTTGCTCAAAGTTGATGCTGGGAATGCCGTTCTTCCCAAAATACCTTGGGTACTTGCATAGGCTGCATTCATGGATGGGATGGTCACTCTTTCAGCTTGCATGCTTGGTCTATCCTCTTTTTCCTTGCCTTTCATTTGGGAATCCATCCACATTGAGAACTTAGCTACAAGTGCTTCCATGGTAGAGGTCATTTGGTGCATCTCCATCACCATTTGAGCTTGACCTTCCATTACTTCTCTATGCCTCTCCGCATGTCTAGTCTCATGTGAACTGAGGGTATGATTGAGTGCACTAAGACTTCCCATGGAGTGAGAGAGGTCTTCCTCTTCAACCTCAAAGTTGGTGTCATCTCTCGGGGTGTGCGCATCCCTTATCTTGCTGAATATCTTCATTTGCTTTGTTTTTCCCCCTGTTACTTGCCATGTCTAGGTGCAGTCCCTTATCTATTGCTGAACATCTTCATTTGCTTTGTTTTTCCCCCTGTTACCTGCCATGTCTAGGTGCAGTCCCGTGAGACCACCTGTCACTATTTTGGCTATAACTAGAGCTAGACAACTTCGATTGACTTAATTTTTGTTCAAAATGGAGGCAACGATTCCCTCTTTGAGATGAGCATAGGCACATGTTCCCAGGTTTTATACAGAAATTTCTGTAATCAGAAATGTGGGACTGTTCTGTGTAGTCTAGCACCCTGTCCACACCTAGGAAAGGCTTGTTTTGGGCTGTAGGCATTTGGTATGCTCCAAGTGGGTATCCAAAATTGAGTGGGGTTCTTGGCAAGGCCTGAGGGTACTCTCCAAGGTCAGCACCTCAATTCTTGGGAGTGGCAACACCTCTACAAATGCAAGCAATGTCTCTACAACACCCTGAAACAGTCACAAGAGGGCTGAAATTGGGTTCTCATTCTATTGCCCTGCGGGATTCACTGTTTGCTTGGCATCATGCATCAGTTGAGCATCCCTTAGCATGTTTGGCATCACTTCAACATTACTAAGCACAAGAATAAGTATTCCCATGACCATATCAAATAAGATAGGCTCTCATACATGCATAATCACTGCCATTACTACATATATGACTGCATAGGTGTATCCAATGATACATACATCCATCTTCAACCCAAGAAAATAAGTACATTCCCATAAATCACTGCATACACAGGTGCATGTGTATCTAAAGATACATTTGCTGAAGTACAACCATACATCCCATGCACACAAGAGTATGTCATGCCATAGTCATCAAAATTTCCATCATGCCTAGTCAATTTCTCAATTTCCCAAGAAATACCTGCACTTGCAAACAAGTTTTGGGCTCCGGATCACTGGGAGGTGGGCAAAGTTCCCCCCGGGCCAGGTTGTGCACCCCTTCAGGGTCTTTGATGGCAAGGGGGGATCACCCCTCTTTTGTCTTGCCACCTCGCCTAGCATCGGGCTTTTCCTCACCCAGAATATACATGGCAGACATTTATTAATTAAACAACCAGCATGAGATGCATTTTAGGAATGGAAATTTTGGGCTTTTCATGAAGTGCATGGAATTGGATTTGGGAATAGGGATAGAGAGCTTACCGGCAGTGACTCAGTCGCAACTCACCCTTATACAATGGATTTCTTAATCAATTCTTGGCTTAGCCCATTCACAAGAAGCCAAACGGGTTATGGGTAAGCAAAAATATAATCTCAATGAAGCTTCAGCATGAATAAAATCCATTCCAATGCCATAAGATCAAATGAGAATGATTGAGATTAATATTCAGTATGCATACAATGTTTGGGACTCCTATTACCTACTTGGACTCATGCATCCTCTAAAAAAAGTGGATAGGATTCAACAAGAGGCTTAATGGGAGAGAATGAGAGCCAAGAATTGGTTACCTTGTGTTTTTTGACGAAGATTGCAGCCACTAATGCCACTTTAGTCCTTCATGAGAGCTCCAATTTGATCCCGCATGCTCCATAGCTCCAAAATGGTTGTACTCCATCAAGAAGAGATGAATTCAAGCTTGGGGGAGAAGGATTCTTCCATGGGGGAAGGGCATTGATTGCATAGACTGACCAAGAGAAGGATTCCTTCCAAATGGGCACTCCATAATGCCTTCTTGCTTCCAAGAAGCCTTCAAATCTTGAGAATGAGCTCCAATGTGGCTGTAGCTTGGAGATAGGATGGCTCAGGACCTTCCCATGAAGAGCTCTTGCTAAAATTGAAGCTCTACTTCCATAGCCATGGCTGCCCACAAGTGCATGTCTTCAAATCTTGCTTCTAATCTTCTTCCCGTGCTTCTTGATGGCCAAATCTTGAGCTAGGTTTGAAGAGGGAACCCTCGGGACCAAGAAAAGGCCAAAATCTTCAAGATTCTTAAGCTTGATGCCAAGCTTTCATGGCTGCCATGGACTGCCCATGATCAGGGTTTCTGAGGTGGAAGAGAAGTCCAAGAAGCTGAAAAAGGAGGCTTCAATCTTGCCCAAGGGACCTGCAAGAAGCTAGGAGTGAGAGCTAAGAAGGAGAGGAGGCCTGGGGTGCTGTCATTCTAGCCTGGAAGCAGCCCGTGTTTTGCACCGGATTTTACGGGGCTGCTCCTGGAGGGTTGGGGATGATCACTACAGCCTATACACTGCTTGGTTGGTTGCTCTTGAACTCCAAAAATGCAAGGAAGAAGGTTGACACTCCATGGAAGAGAAGGGAGCAAGTTTTGGGGCTGATTGCCTCCATGGAAGCTTGCAAGAAGCTTGAGAAATTAGGAGAGAGAAGACCCTCCCTGAAAAGTAACCCCAACTAGACTTTCTTCTAACTCTTGTGACCACGGTTACTAAGAGTTTACCTTCAAAATGGGCCAAAAATAACCCACGAGCTGCCAAAGTCGGTCTTTCTTCCTCCAAACTTGGTCCAAGCCGCCATTAATGCTCCTACCTCTGCAGTCCTTGTGGTCCAGAAATCTTTGGGAACTCCCCTACTCCTCCCTGTACCTGTGTACTTGTGACACAAATTCCATGTGACTAGAAAGTTGTAACAGGGTAAAATGAAGGACTAACTGGGACCAAGAACCTAGGCTCTGATGCCAATTGTCAAGGAGAGGGACTGGGAGAGAGAAGACTGCAGAGAAGAAGAAGAAGAGTAGAGGAGAGAGAAAGACAGTTACAAGAAGAGAGAAAGACTAGAAATGGAGAGAGAAATATTGGAAGAGAGGGAGAGAAGACATGGAAGCTTGGAGAGCAAGGTGAAGGAGAAAGAAAACTTGTATTAATTATCTGATAATGAAAATTTAAGTCTCTCTCACCTTATATACCAGCCAGTGTAGCTAGTATTGAAGGAGGAGATGGTGGCGGTGGTGGTGAAGATGGAGGAGGTGGTTGGGGTGGTTGCAATGAAGGTGGTGCTAGTGGAGGAGGAGGAGATGGTGGTGGTGGTGCAAGTGAAGGTGGTTGTAAAGGGATGGTTAAAACAAAAGGTGGAAGATGTGAACTATGTGGAATAAAAATAGGGCATTTGCTAAAAAAAGCTCACTTCTTACACACACTTGATTCAAGGTGAGACATTTGATTGTGCAAGTAGCCCAAGTAGGATTGAGTCAAGTCAAGTGGTAATTCTAGCCTCTACTTTTGTCATGGATGTTGGAAATGTCAATTCAATCCCTTTCACATCCCTACAATGCCTTCAACACCCTTAACAATGCCCTTACTAGTGAGTTCTCTAGTTCTCTACCCATGAATTCTTGGTTGTTACTTCACAATTGTGATGGACCTTATATTATCAAGACTCAATTCCTTTCTAGGTCTAGCTCTATGCAGCTATTCACAAGGTTTTGGACTAGCACATGGATCCAAGGGAATCATGATGTAGAGGTGTAGATAATTCATGTGACGGTGCTCTATTAAGTATCTTGAATGGTTTGTAGAGGTTGCTTCTTCCTCTTTAGCTATAATAGAATAGTTTCATGTCTCCTTCTAAGCGTTTGGACTTGTCTCTTTGATCTTTGCTTCCTTGCCCTTGCATTTGTGTTGTTGTGATCTCTAAGCAATCTAATTTCTTCTTGTTTGAGTATGTTTTTCTTAGGTTCCTCTTCATGTTGGTAGTCTAAGTGCAATCCAACTTCCCTATGGCTTAAATGTAGTCATTCAAGGTGTTGAAATGTGTTTAAGTGCCATGTCACATATATGAGTGTGACCATGGGTCTTGTGGTGGTATGTTGGTCTTTGACTATGATGTGTAACTAAGCATAAGGTGAAATGGCTTCTAGTGGTTGTCTCCAAAGCACAAGGATTCTGAGTGAGGCTCTCAAGTTAAGAGATTTGTTTGAGGCACACAAGTTCTTCTTTGCAATCTCACTTACTAGAGAGTTCTTTTCCTATGATATGGGCATGAGTTTATGCCCTTAAGTGTATGTGTGCTATATGTGGTCATGAAGCACTGGAATGAAGCTCTTATTGGAAATTGTAAGTGTGTCTCACTTTGCTCTTATAATGCAAGAGGAATAGATGCCCCATTTCTTGTCCTTCACTTGAGTACTCCAATTATGGCTGATACAAAATTCCAATCTCTATTCATCTTGTCTAAGGTTTTCATTGGAAGGCAAGTATCCCCAACTTGTTCTTGATAGCAAGGTGGTTTCAATTTAGGGCAATGTGGCCATTACTTGTTTGATAATAGTAGAATGGTACAAGTAGGTTTACTATCAATGCTCTAGTTAATTCTCTATAGATTTCCACCATCATTATTGGGAAATTGCGTGGAAATCTATTTAGGTGCTTTGATGACCACTAGTTAGAAGCCATTCCTGTCAGTTGTCTATTAAGATTGGAGTACTCTATATTTGATGCTTAGGATTTGATGATTCTAGTGCATTTGCAAGGGCAATGAGAGCCTATTATTTATGATGTGAGCTATGCCCTAAGTGATTGTGCTTGTATGTACTATAGTGTGTGTTAGCTTCTCTTGTCAAGTGCAATGAATCCTATGGTGGGTGATGACAAGGGTCAATGCAGTTCCATCCTAGCATCTAACAAGTGTGGTGTAGAGACACAAGAATTGAATGACAAAGCTCAAGTACACACTATGGATGCTCCTCCCCTATCCTAGGCTTGGTAGCATAAGTGGGTGATTGTTGGTTTGAGATACAAGGTTTCAAAAACTTGAAGCCAAGAAGCACTAAGCTAAGGGTATCGATGTTTGGGATTCCTCACGGGTCATTGGGAAGGACCCCTTATCAACCTCATTGTGCGTCTCGAGGTTTCCAACTATAAGTCCTAATGTAGAGGTTGAGCCCTCAGGGGGTGTGCAATGTGTGTGTGTGTGTTGGCTAGTAAGGGCCGTGTATACGAACTTGTGTCTCAAATGCACAATCCATGCAGGTGTGAATGTATGTGATGTATCAAAATGTGTGATTGTGCATGTGTGAAGAGGTGACTATGGTAGGGGTATGGTAGTTGACCATCCATGCAACTTAGCAAGCAATGTACCCTGTGATTAATGGTGATTGGTCTACACATTCTTGTGCACTTGCAACATGGGTGAAATTGAAGCCCAAATTGTACATCTTAATTGTGTGTGGCATGATTGTATTTGTGCACATGATAGACTTCATGCAACTTTGAGCACGAGTTTGAGAGACAAGCCACGCGTAAGTAAACGCTAGTTATGCAAGTCGACTAGGCAAAAACATGTGTGGTTGTGGTACATGTACTCTTGGCCTAGAATTTGTAGGAGGTGAGGAATGATGACGATTGAATGTGCGAGTCCGGGACGAGAGCTGGTGTCAACCGAGAGGGTGGCACCTACCTTGCTGTGTGTGGAGAGTGTGATGGGGTAGCTGAGCTGACGGACGGTGCCCAATTCACGTGATAAGGTGGTGGCCAATTGGTTAAGGCGGCAGCTGAGGAGGAGAGAAGACGATTATACTACTTTTTGCCAACTAGAAAGATCCCTAGCCCAAAGGTGCGACAACTAGCTTTCATTCACCTTCACTATGGTCAAGTGTAATCTAATATATATGCATAAATTAGGAAAGGCCATCCAAGAGACAAATAGGAGAGACACGTGCCCAACTTAAGTAAAAGCCCAAACTCAAAACCCCATGCATAAAAACTAGAAATTGAATGGATAAGCTCATTCACGTGGTGTGCAAACTTGAGAGCATGCTTCTCCTTCTTGCTTCTATTCTATCTACTTGTGCTCCATCTTGAGAGTGAGGAAGAGTGTGAATGTGAGAGTTAGAGTGAGGGACTTGAGAGGTGACACTTCATCCTCACACGTGATTTTCTCTTCTTTTCCTTCTTAGGTGAGAGGTGGATTGGAGGAGGGATTGAGTGGCCTTTCTTCTTCTTTGCATTATCTTTCATGGATCGGGTGCTTGTGGATCGAATCAAGAGCTATGGAGTAGAGGTTGTGGATCAAGCACCACCGTACGAATCATGGAGCCACCATCGAGCCTTCGCTTCTTTTGTGGCATTGAAGAGAATGTAAGGTTGTGAGTTCACTATACCCTTGTTGGTTCATTTGTTCTAGAGCTTTCATGTGATTTGGGAGAAAAATGGATTGATCAATGAGTTCGGAGGATGTATAGGCTGTGTGAGAGATAGGAGTTGCCAAATTGGATGAAGCATTTCAAACACTAAGTGTTTCCCCAAGTCCTACAATCGAGCTTGCGATAACTCAACCATTGGAATTCTGGTTTTGTTGTTGCCAAGACACAATAGAATCATCCCCATGACAGCTTACATTCTCCTCATCATGTATCAGAATAGAAGCACCACTCCCAAATGGAACAAGAGTGCATACTCTGAAACGGATTAGAAGTGGAGTTTGAAAACGAGTAGGACAGATGGAGTAGGAGAGATTAGATGAGTTTGAGATTGAAATTTGGATTTGAAGTAGACTAGTAGGTTAATATAGTCATATAGAAACGAATTTTAAAAACTAAAAACCATAAAAAATCTAATTTATTAGTCTCTATTTCTCATCTTATGCGATTTTTTAAAGTGCCTACTTGTGAATCCGAAGCAGGTAGCTTGTAGAAGCAAGGGTTTCAATACCCTATTGCTCTCAATAACTTGTATGACTTGAATGAAAAGCTAAGTCTTTATAGATTGAAATTTCTCTTTGGGTTCTCAAGACATAGACATTTTCTTTTGTGAGGATTAAGAGTAGCGAATAGGAAGGGGTTGTGAGATTGGTAGATCCCTTCATTGTTATCTCTCTTCCCTCTCCATCCTTGATCTTGCCTCTCTAGAGGCTTTGACTTGACTATTCAATTGTAGAGGGATTGGTCTAGGCAATTGTTTGAGGATTCAATTGGAGTGTCCTGAACAGGCTCTTATAAGGCCTCTAAGGTGCTTGAAGGCAAGAATGGTCGAGAGCCAAAAGGCGCGTGAATAAAACATTGGCCTTTGCTAGGCCTTTACTTTGGCATGTTAGGTATTTACACTAGAAATTAGCCTTTGGCCTTTTCGGAAAATGAAAAGGGTCGAATGCCTTGCAAAGGACCCAAAGGCCTCGCACCTAATCGAGTCCCCTTGCAAAGGGACTTAACCAAAGGCTTTTGAGGCCTTGCTTCCAATGACCCACAACAAGTAATCTAGAGATTGAGTTAAATAGGGCCATAAAGATGAGAGACAAACAACCTTAACAAAGGCTGGCGTGAGGCCTAAAAAATAATGCTCGTGAGATGGTTTCTTCAAAATATATGAAAAATAGAAATTTTACGGGGACAAAGGCCAACGACCGCGGATAAGCCCCAAGGCATCTCTTGTCAAATGACCCTTACGGCTTTATAAAGGCCTAATTTATCAAGCAACTGTAGGTGGACTTCTTGTCGTCCTCCCTCCCCTCTCACTCCGCCAACCTCGCCATCCATCCTCTCTCACTCTGCCAGCCTCGCCATCCATCCTCCCTCCCCTCTCACGCCCACTAGCTACTCAGAACTACCACCTTGGCCGATAGACTTAGGGTTTTTAGGTGGGGAGCTAGGATAGGGATGTAGGATTATGGCATTTGAAATGGCAGGCCAAGCAGGGCTTTGGGCACATGTGAGCTTGAAAAGACGCATGTATTAAATTTTTTTGGAAGGGGAAAAGTTAAGCTTTTGAGAGAGGGTTTCGCCGCCTTTTGCGAAGAAGAGAAGAAAGTGTACGGAGGGCGAAGAGGAGCTGCCGAATCCATCCTTGGGCCTTTGCGGTGAGTGCATTGTTCCCTCTTGTTGTGTTTTTGTTTTTTCTCCTTTTCTTTTGCTTGTTTTTGTTAAAAATCATGTGTATTGAGAGACAAAGAGAGGAAATGAGAGAGGGAGAGGAAGAGAGAAAAGGAAAGAAGGAACAAGAGAGACGGGAAAAACATTTAACATAATAGAGAAAGAGAGAAAGAGAGAGAGAGAGAGGGAGGGAGAGAGGAGAATGAATGAATAAAAAACAAAGAGAGGGTAAGACCATGTTCTTTAATTTCTTCTTTTCTTGTTTTTTTTTTTTTTTTTTTTGTGTAGTAGTTATTGTTGTTTCTTCTTTTCTTGTTTATTGTAGTGGTAGTGGTAGTGGTAGTGGTAGTGGTAGTGGCAGAGAGAGAGATGTTTTGCTAAAGGAAATGAGAGAGGGAGAGGAAGAGAAAAAGAAAGAAGGAACGAGAGAGAGGAAATAAACATACAACATAATAAAGAAAGAGAAAAAGAGAGAGAGATGGAAGGAGAGAAGAGAATGAATGGATAAAAAACAAAGAGAGGGTAAGATCTTGTTCTTTAACTTATTCTTTTCTTGTTTGTAGTAGTAGTAGTGGTGGTGGTGGTGGTGGCAAGGTCCAGTGCAATACCACGAGATAGGAAACACTCCGACATATGTTAATTTGTGGGTGGGTAGAGACTTTACATCCATTAATTTTGTTGAGTTACAAGAGAAGAAATCCATTCTCAAACAATTTAAGAAAGAAAAAAAGAATGATAACAAAAACAAATTGTTTGTCATAACGTAGACCAAATTGAAAACGATGAAGGTCATGATGTTCAAGATCGTGAGGCGTATCTTAATCAGTGTATCCCATGTCCTTGCTCTCAATGTAAGCTGGAAACTAGACGAAAAGGTCGATTGTCTATAGAACACGTACGACGCTTCAGCGAGTTTCAATTAGAGATCATTGATCAAGCAATCTCAGATTTTGAGCAAACGGTAAGAAAAGTGTATATCAATCATGATTTGTATTCACAAGCTAATTGAATATCATATACAAAAACATTGGGTGTGGCTGGCAAATTTTCTATCCAGAGAGGTGACATCTCGTCCCAAGGAGGAGTGCACCTTTTGCGGCTAGTTAGAAGAGTTCGTGGGCATGCGATGGATGGAGTGCTTGAGCCAATCCACCACTTGGAAGGTACTACCCAATCTATACCGTCAATACCAGAGGAGACAGGCAGCCTTCCAGACTTTCCTACAATCTTGGAGCCTGAGATGGAGGCAATGATCGATGCATTGATGCCTATGGATGTCGAGACATCTAATCCACTTAGAGAGGAAGCAGCCATATCATTATATGATGGGTGCCGAGTATCTCGCCTAAAGACACTGGTTGCACTTCTAAGTGTACAAGAAAAATATGGGTGGAGTGTTGCGAATGTGATCGAGTTGTTTAGGTACCTTGTACGTACACTTTGTTGATTTCTTTTCGACACTATCACAAAAAACATTTGTGCTTTTTCAAGGTGCTTTATGATTTTTTTTAGGTTACTGAAGTATCATATATTACCACTTGCAGATACCACGCACGAGTCTCGTGATGATGCACGACATGTTTTACGAAAGCTTGGCATGGACTACAACAGCATCCATGCATGTATCAATGATTGCATACTATTTCGAGGAGAATACGAGACTATGGAGACATGTCCAAAGTGTGATGCTCACAGATATCGACAGGACTTGCAAGGGTAAACCATTGAAGGGGAGCTAAAAGCTCTACCTCAAGACCTACGGACCGCTTATTGATCAAGCGTTTCAAGCCGAGTGGCCATGGCTACCTCTCACATAGCCAACGCACTGTCGATCCTACAAATGTAGTGAGCTTACCTTGATGCCGACGTGAGTAGCCTCCTCCCTCTCACACCTCGGTATCTCCACGATTCTTGATGCTAGCTCAAGCATCCTCAAGCCTCCTCCATCTCCAAGCTCCATCCTCCATAGCCGCGTGCGCAAGAGAAGAGAAGAGAAAAAGAAGAGAAGAGGAGATGGTGAAGAGCTTCACCCTCTTGATCCCTCACTCCCACACACTCACTCCCTCACACTCTCACACTCCCTCTCTCAAGAGCACACACAAGCAAGAAGAAGAGAAGAAGAGAAGAAGAAGGGAGCTCTTGTGGCCACACACCAAAGAATGAGTTTCCATTCACTTTTTGAACTTTATATACAAACCCTAAAATCCCATGGGCACCCATCCCCTTTTTTACATGACTGGCCATTGTGGCAAGGTCCTTTTTCAATTTCCCTCTTCTATCCTTATGCCTCTAGCCTATGCCCATCTAATATTTTACAATTGGCATAGGAGTGAGCCTGTCGCTCTTTTACAAGGGTTTTCCAAGTTTTTTGAGACGCCTTTAATTTAAAATTACGCCTTTGGTCTCGGCTTAGCCTTTAGAGGTCGCCTGCATGTCTTTGCTCTTCTTCCATACTTTTTCCACTTTTTCCTTCATTTTCCGCCATCTTCCGCCATTTTGACTTGGGGTTAACATTACCTCCCTCTGAGACGGGTGCCAGTTCCATGGCACTTCTATGTTGTTGTAGGGTGGTAGGCACTTGGGCAATGATGGTGTAAAGGGGAGGGCCACATGTAGATTTAGGTGCGTGTGGAAGCTGATGTTTGTTGGGGAAGCCAGATGGATAGCGAATGGTTGACGGGGGCCTTCGAAGTTGGTGGTTTGCCGCTTGTGTGATGCCTGAAAGGAGAAGGTGCAGTGCTCTTCCTAAGGGGAGTGTTTACCTTACTGTTGTAGTGCAGTGTGCTCGTGCTAGTGGAATGGGGAGGTGGGTCTAACCGTAGGCAAGCCTGGGTGATGTCCCACACTTGAGGACCCCATTTGTGTTAAGGAAGGTGTGGTGCAAGTGGCTTAGGGTGATAGGTCTAACCATAGGTGAGTGTTAGCTCCCTAGGTCTGTCCTGCCCTTGATGTGCCCTAAGCATGAAGTGGGGAAGCAAAAAGGGCTAGGGGGTTAGGAGTGGAGCCGGCTGACCGAGGTCACCGGGCATGCCTAACTTGAGGACCCCTAGGTGCAGTGATAGTGCTCTATGTGGTGTTTAAGTGCTTCTGTGAGTGAGTGCTTGTGTGCTTTTCCTTTCAAATATTCTCTCTTTTTAAAAAAAAGTTGTGGAGTTAGATCGGCTTTAAATAAATCTCTTTCGCTGGATAGGTGGAATAGATTGGCATCAGGTAATTCATCAACGATGCCTTGTCCAACGGCTTCCCCTGTGGGAATACGTGACATACGGTCAGCCATGTAGTGTTGTTTTCCTTTCCACACAACCACGGAGAAATCGAATTCCAAGAGTAGAAGGAGCCATCGAGCTATGCGTCATGTAGCACAAGGTTTGTTTACTAAATAGAGTAGGGCTTGATGGTCCACGAAAAAGATGAAGGGTGTGGCCAATAGATAATGCCAGAATTTCTTCACAGCAAACACCATGCCTAATCCCTCTCTTTTTGTTGTCGAGTAGTTCATTTCCGTCTCAGTGAGTTGCCTGCTAGCAAAGCTCATTGGATAATCTAAGTTGTGCTCACCAGGTTGGCACAACACTGCCCCCACGGCAAACTTAGAAGCATCGATGTGCACGTGGAAGGTAATGGTCCAATCTGGGGCTCGTAGAATTGGTGCCATGGTTAGAGCCTTTTTTAACTCTTCGTACGCTCGTTGGCATGCATCGGTCCACTCAAAGACAATGAGCAGCTTGTACAATGGTCTAGCGATCAACACATAGTTCAATACAAACCGCCGATAGTACCCTGTATGGCCTAAGAAGCATTGAACTCCCTTGTAATTAATTGGGGGTAGAAGGTCAACAATAACCTTGACTTTCGAGAAGTTAGTGGCAATGCCATTCTTTGACACCACATGCCCTAAGATGCATCTGTGCTTTACCCAAAACTGGCACTTTAAGGGGCTCAAGGAGAGATGATATAAGCGACATCGTTCAAATATTGCACGGAATTTGTCTAAGTGTTCGATCCAGGTCGAATGGACACACAGGTCATCGACAAAGATTTCTAACTCCTTATGAAGCATGTCCTTAAAGATGGTGCACATGAGGCATTGGAAAGTGGCAGGGACGTTAGTCAACTCGAAGGGCATGACTATGTAAGCAAAGATGGCCCACTCAGTGGCGAAAGCGGTCTTATGCCTGTCCGCAAGATGCACTTGCACCTAGTTGTACCCTGAGAAGCCATCTAGAAAACTATAGGCCTCCTTGCCTGCCACCCTCTCAAGCATGTGCTCGGTGTATGGCAATGGATAGTTGTCCCACTTCGTAGCAGCATTCACCTTCTTGTAATTGACACACACTCGGATTTTTTCGTTCTTTTTCATCACGATGACTATGGGTGATACCCAGTCTGTGTGCTCAATTTCGTAAATGAATCCTGCTCTCATCAGCTTGTCAATTTCCTCTTTGACAGCATGAGCATGTTTTGGATTCATAGGGTACGGTCGCTGCTTGATCGGCGTTGCGTCTGGCATCATGGGTATGTTGTGAGTCACAATACTCGGATCTACCCCCTTGAGCTCTTCCAAGGACCAGGCGAATACGTCTATGTACTCTCGCAAGAGAGCGACAAGACTTGTTTCTTCTTTCTCAGTCAAGTTGTCAGCAATGAAGACTGGTCGGGGTGTTTCCTCTTCCTGGGCCAGATTCACCTCCTTGACCCTGGCTGGTCCCTCAATTGGTTCGTTGGTTTGTCCTTGACGTTTGGCACCTAGCAGAACTACTACCCTATCCCCTTTTTTGAATTTCGTGAAGCGCTTAGGGAGGTCATGCGGTTTCCACTGTTCTTCCATTCGCGTATCCTTGGGTTGTTTTACATTTTCCTGTCTTAACCATCTGCATCTCAGGTGGACGGGTAGGTCCCCCTTCATGCGTCTAGTCGTGGGCAGCCTAGGGATTTCTGGATCACTGTCCAAGCTAACCTCCGACTCAGAGTCGAACTTCCTGTCTTCGCTAGAAGAGGTAGTCTCCCCTGGTGGACGTAGTTCAGATGGTGATTTTGTCCTAAGGACTGGTGTGTCGTCCCTGGCTAGGCTAAGCCTGTTTGCTCAAGGTCTATGGCTCCTACGTGTTCCAACCAAGCGTGGTCACATTCCATGCACATGACCCCTCACTTTATCCTAAAGATATTTCTTTTCTGCGGCTTATAGTTTGCTCGTATTTGCTCTATTTCTTGTCCTTCAGTGTCGTATTCTACGATATCTAGTTCAACCTCAGTTCCATCAAATTGAAGGATTGGCAGACTTCGTATTCGTTGTTAGAATCCCCTTCATCGGACTGCTCGTTATCTCCTAGGGCTTGGTACACCTCTTGTCATTGATCAGGGAGTAGGGCCCATTTATACATGAGGTTTAAGTCATGCACTCTGGTCCATTGCCACTTGGATTCACCTAGGAGATCCTAGAGTGGTTTGAAGTTTGCAACTGCATTGCCAGCTAGCTTGTTTGTCAAGTATTCCAGCATCTCTTGGAGTTTCCTTTTGTTAGTTGGGACTTGGAAGTTGATAGGCTTAGGCTTTCCCCGAAGGGTTCCTGCCATCATGCAGACTGGCACGAAGAGTGTGTTGCTAGGCTTGCCGATCGTTTTCATGGTTTGCTCATATGCCTTAGGGTCTGAGAATGGCAGGTTGATTGTAGCGAGAACGTGCATCCAATCCCGCTCATCCTTTGGGCATGGGATATACTTAGTTAAGGGCCCATAGGACTCCTTGACCTGAGTGTTATCCTTGAGCATAGCAGAGATGGCGTCTAGGTCGACTGGTGAGGTCTTCCAAGTATCCATCTCTATTCTTACGGCATCCGTTCTATTGCCAAGGAAGATCAAGCCATTACCCCAATCTTCGATTTCTCTAGCGTTGCGTATCCACGGTCGGCCTAATAGGATATCGTAGTCCACTCCCTTCATGACTATAAAGTCAATAGAGAACTGGACGCCTGCAATCTTTACTGGCCAATTCTTAAGTACCCCGAATGACTTTACTCTCATACCGTTTGCTAGTGTGACATTAAACCTAGCAGTTTCGACAGGCGGGTTTCCTTAAGTCTGAAGCATTGCATGGTTAAGCACACTAACCCCATCTGCCGTGTCTATGATTCCCTTTCTTGTTGTGTCGTCTAGGGATAGGACCGGTAAGACTGTATGCATCTTAGAACCTTCCCAAAAGGCATTGACGTGCAAGGAATTAGGCACAGAGTGCAGCGTCAAACTTGGTATTTGTGTTTCTGCATCATGGTCTTGAGGGTCTGCCGTGACCTGCTCTCGTGACCCTCCGACCCACTGCTTAAGATCTTGCCATAGGGTAGGATGCTGCCTAAGCAGATCTCCCAGGCTAAGTGTTATAGGGGTAGTCACTAGCCTGGTCAGGAGATCGTTGGATACTCATCTTTCCCCTAACCTTGATTGTCCTGGCCAATGGCCGCGACTGATCTGCGGCTCTATAGCATCAAGGCTTGGTCTTAGCGGCACTGCTTGTGGCGCGGTTGCTTCTGTCGACTTAGGTTGAGGCGGTGATATTGGCGTGCTTATGCTGGAGAGATCATCGATCTCGTCCTCTATGATGGGCTCAGCGTCCTTGAGATGCTCTTGAGCCTCCTTCACCCATTCCTTCACCTTTTCTATGGCCTCTAATTGTCGCTTCGGATGCGGGTATTCCCCTACCTTAGCACTTCCCTTTTCGGCCGTCTTAGGGGCTGAAGTCTCTGCCTCTGCGTCATCTGAAACCTTCTTTAGCAGGAAGAGTCGTAGCACTCTCGGTTTTTAGTGTGACTTTAGCTTCTGATCTCTTCTTTTTCCGCCTGCGCCTTTTCTTCCCTATCGAGACTGCGTCAAGGTTGCTAGGTCCTGGCAGAGAGATGCCAGCCTGCTTTGTTTGGGCTCGGGTCATGACCCACAATGGGATAAGCATGGCCTCCCCATCGAGGTTTTTGACACCAAACAGTCCCAATGGGACAGATGGTACATTGGCTGAGCTAGAAGATGGCTTTCGCTTTGGGCAATCTACAAAGAGATGGGTGATTCCGCACTCTGCGCACCTTTGGTCAGCCTTGTCTCTGTTTTGTTGCTCTCTTTCAGGGCAGCATGATGAGATATGACCGGGGTGACCACAAGTCCAACAAGTGACTGGATACTGTGTCTGCTCTCTTAGGCCTCTACCTCGCGTCCTCCTCATAACACCATCACCGGCACGGGTCAATAGTCCATGAGGACAGCGTTGCCCTCGTCGTCATGTGAGACGTAAGGGTATATATAGGTTTCTTCCTCACTTGGCTCTTCCACGTAGTGGACTAGAGCATCGCTCGCTGGATGGGTCACGTAAGGACTAGGCGGTCTAGGGATGCATGTAGGATTTATTTCCATCCTAGGAATGGCTGGCTTCATATCGTTAGGCACGGGAAGGGCTAATGGGGCTCCCCTTCCAAGGAATGGCTGCAGCCTGTTCGCTAGGAAAGGCTGGTAGTAGGGTTGCGAGTACAGAAGTCTTCTTGGTAATCTGCATTGCATGACGTCATGGCTAAACCTACCACAGTTAGCACAAGGTCTTGACCTAGGGTCTTGACACTTGGTTGGTAAGTGGTTTCCGCCACAGTATATGCATTGGATGTGTGGGCGCGTTGGTTGTCTCAACATGTCTTGCAACTTGGCTAATTCCATCTTGACATCAGCCAAGCCTTGGTCTGTCTCGGTGGCCTTCCCCTTATCTTGGGATGATGGGATTGATCGCTCACTAGAGGTTGACACTCTCTTTGAACCCCGCGAGTTGGCCTCCTCTACACTCGAGCTCCTGGAGCTCTGGTCTTTCAGCTGATCATCGACTCTGATGGCTTCCTCAAACACTCTAGCTACCGCATCTCGCTGCAAGCTTGAATTGCCTGCCAAAGCCTTATATAGCTCCTCGTCTCGAATTCCGCTGATGAATATAGTCGAAACTACTCTTTCAGTCGGTCGCTCACCCAGAGGGATTCTCTTGAAGAGACTCCTCACATGGGTTACGTAGTCACGGATGTTCTCCTTCTCTTTCTACTTGACGTTCATCAAGCATACTAGTAGGTTATTGGAGTATCCGGGCTCGGTGAATCTCTTGATGAAGAGATCCTTGAGGCCATTGAAGTTGGCTCACTCTACAACATCTAGGCTCGTATACCACGTCCTACCCTTGCCGCCTAGGCAAAGCCCGAATGCTTGCGAGCATTGAGCTAGGTCGTTGAGGCCGTTGGCTTCGCAGACTTGCTCAAACTGCTCAACAAAGCTGTATGGGTCGTCATGGGGTTGGTACTTGTTGAGTTGCTTGGTAACAATCGATATTTTGGACTTTGAGCCTTGGTTCGCCCCTAGTCCTGCAAGTAGCGATGTCGCTAGTGCCACGACACTTTGTTTCGTGGCCATGTTATCTAGCAGTGGCTTCATGAAAAGCTCACTCAACATCAAGTCCCCCTCTAGGGATCTCTCATGATTTGTTCGGTTTCTACCTGCTAAGTTTAACACTCGCTGCACCTCGCGCAACTCCGCACTTTGCCTTTGGCTTCTAGTCTGCTGATCCCTATTGTACTCGGTTATGCTTTGCAATACTTTGCGGGCTAGCTTTCTTTCCTCTTCTAAATCTGCGATGATAGCGTTTGCAGTCCTACGGTGGTACTCATACTTGGCGTGTACGTTGTAACTGCTTACCAACTGCTGAATAGCATCTGGGAAGACGTTCAAATCGAGTTCCTAATTAGACCAGCAGTCTGAGCTTTCCTCTGCCATTGTCGAGTTGTCTTGCTCCACCAAGCTGTCGATCAGGTTCAGTAGACTTCTTAAATCCACGTCGTTGGCGCCCCTTGCTTGGTCCTAATATGCACTTTGATGGTTTGTATATGTCTTGGATCCTCTCCTATTGGTGGGTTCCTTGAGTGGTTTATCTGAGTGAGTTCCTTTAGTTATTGAATACAAACCTCAATTTATGATCACTCAGTGCGTGTGTCGTTTCTTGTGCACTTGTGCTCAATTAGGCTTTCAGCTTTCCTAAGTGTACTTCAAGTGCAAAAATTCAATGTGAGTGCATCAAGCAATTCCTCAGCATACGCACTCTCGCTTGTTTCAGGCCTGATAGGCTTGTAGATCAATTTTCTGGCCGTTTTGTCAGGGTTTAGGATTTTCTAGTATGTCGCCTTGTTCGTTTTCGGTCATCAGGTTTTACAGCTCAACGGTTCACGTCTAAGTCCTTGGGTCTCGCAATTGCCCACTTCTAGTTGCCAAGCGGCTGCACACTACGATTTCTCCTATTACGTGTGCCATAATCAAGTTTTGAGCGACCGAAGGGTTTCGACAGTTTGCGCTGCTGCGTATTTGCCGTGTGAGGTCAAACTTTTGAAAAATTTGATAAAAAGTTGCACTCGGACCAACTGGTTCGAATTGCAGGGTCCGAGTAGGTTAGTCGGATGGGCCGAGGGCCAAATTTCAGGGTTAGACTCGGACGGCCGAATGGCAAATTCGGACAAGGTGATTCAGATGGGCCGAATGGCACTTGGATCGAGGGCCGAATTTGAGGCTCAGATGTGTCATTCGGACGGGGCCGAGGTCGAATGTGCCACGTGGCAAAAAGTTTTGACTCGGACGGGCCGAATGGGTTGACTCGGACGGCTCAAGGCCACTAGGGTTTGGCCGAGTGGGCCGGGTGATAGGGGCCGAGGGCGATTTTGAAACTCAGCCCAGAAAAGGCCACTCGGACGGGCCGAATGCGGTGCGTGTAACCCGTGTGAACACGATTTTGATCGATTCACTAGATGTAGGCAAGCACCATGGCCATGCACTTCGAGATCCTATCTAGGGGAGTAGAGGGAGAGATTCATATACCTGAATGGGCCGGTAAGTGCGTCGGTGATGAGATCGAATCGATGCGGGCTGGAGCTCTCTATATCTCTCTCTCTCTCTCACTGAAATGGCACAAATGAGCTCTCTCTTGGCCTCCTGGCTCTTATACCCTTTCCCAAGTGTGGTGTTGATGCCCCCAATCACTCCACCGATCTTAGGCATCACTAGCTAGCGTTTTACCCATTTTTGCACGATTTTTGCCCTGTTTTGCCCTGTTTTGAAACAATAAACCCTACCCTTCTCCGGTTCGATTTCCTAATTTTAACCTACACTAAATGCAACAAAAATCAAAGGCAAAAAATTGAAATAGATTCTCCATGTTTTCCAATCATCAAGCAACCAAAATATCCCAAAATACTTACTTGTTTTTGAAGATCAAAAACACCCAAACTTCCTACTTGTTTTTGAAGTTTGGGTGTTTTTGAAGATAAAAAACACCCAAACTTCCTACCTATCTCAAGCTCCGTTTCGGGGATGAATCCCCTACTTTGATGCTCGATATGAGGCGTGCAAGTGCTCAAGCTTGAATCCGTTGGTCCCGAAAACGGAACCAAAATGAAGGGGAGCTACAAGCTCTACCCCGAGACCTACGGACCGCTTATTGATCAAGCGTTTCAAGATGAGCAGCCATGGCTACCTCTCACATAGCTGACGCGCCGTCGATCCTACGAATGTAGTGAACTTACCTTGATGCCGACATGAGTAGCCTCCTCCCTCGCACACCTCGGTAGCTCCACGATTCTTGATGCTAGCTCAAGCATCCTCAAGCCTCCTCCATCTCCAAGCTCCATCTTCCATAGCCGCGTGCGCAAGAGAAGAGAAGAGGAAGAAGAGAAGAGGAGATGGTAAAGAGCTTCACACTCTTGATCCCTCACTCCCACACACTCACTCCCTCACACTCTCACACTCCCTCTCTCAAGAGCACACACAAGCAAGAAGAAGAGAAGAAGAAGAGAGCTCTTGTGGCTACACACCAAAGAATGAGCTTCCATTCACTTTTTGAGCTTTATATACAAACCCTAAAATCCCATGGGTACCCATCCTCTTTTTTACATGATCGGCCATTGTGGCAAGGTCCTTTTTCCATTTCCCTCTTCTATCCTTATGCGTCTAGCCTATGTCCATCTAATATTTTACAATTGGCACAGGAGGGAGCCTGGCGCTCTTTTACAAGGGTTTTCCAAGTTTTTTGAGGTGCCTTTCATTTAAAATTGCACCTTTGGTCTCGGCTTAGCCTTTAGAGGTCACCTACATGTCTTTGCTCTTCTTCCATGCTTTTTCCGTTTTTTCCTTCATTTTCCGCCATCTTCCGCCATTTTGACTTGGGGTTAACAACCATCCCTCAAAAATGTTGGGGGTAAAGGCGCCTCCGCCGTGCCGCCTCGTGTATTACTACACTGACAGTACCCGCCACTGCACACTGCAGGTGGCGGGCGCCCGTCACGTCACTTTATTCTTTATTCTTTTAGTGACAGTTTGAATAAAGGAAGGCCCGGTCACACATTGTGACTGTTGGAGTTCCCATTTCTTGTCTCTCTCTTTCTTGCTCTTGCTCTCCCGCCATAGCTCGCGTGCAAGCTTCGATCCTTCTCACCTTTCAACTGGTATCAGAGCTTGGCATTCTCTTGCTCGAGCTCGACTCGGTGCTTCCCGACCTTCGCATCGACTCGCTTCACGCATTGGGTCTCCATCCCGGCAGCCATAGCCGACCTCTTGAGCTCCCGACTCTCCCCGGCTTCCCGAGCTCCATCCTGGCCTTCTTGAGCTTCATCAGGGCCTTGCCCTTGAGGTATTGCTTCAGCATTTGCAGGCATTTGAGTGTATTCTCAGATTGAAACAGGGCAGGAACAAAGGGCAGCCACTCTTCTTGAGCTCCATAGCTCATATCTTCCCTCCCCTTTGCATTGGGCCTTCATGGCTTGGTATGTGCCTACCTTGGGCCATCATTGAGCCCCCCATTACCCCCTTTTCAGCCCATGTGGAGCAGCAGCAAGTTCAGCACCAACAGGGCAGATTGCATCATTTTTTCCAGGCTGTGAGCACTCATCTACTTCAGCTCCACACTTGGCCATTGCTTCTTGCTCTCTACCTTGATCAAGAGGGCTATAGACTTCATGTTTGATGTCATTAAAGCTTTGGGCATTGGTCTTGATCTTTCGGGGCTGATTTCTTCAGATTTGGGACTGTCATAAACTGTCATAACAGGCTGAAAACAGGGCAGCACCATTGGCATTAGCATTTGTTGCTTATACTCCATTCCGGTTGTGCTATTTGATGCCCGTATGCGGTCTACATGATGCCTAGTGCCTTGGGAATGTATGCACATGATTATGCCATGATTTTGGCTTGAAATATTGGCTGATTTGGGACTGTTATTTACTGTTATACAGTGCTGGAAACAGGGCAGCCACACTTGGCATTGGCATTTAATGCTTATACTCTACTCCGGTTACCTTGTTTGATGCCCGTATGCGGTCTACTTCCTACCCGGATGTATTGGGGATGTATGCATTTGGTTTGACCATGATTTTGGCTTGAATTCGGGGCTGAAATCTACTGTTTAGAACAGTAAATACATGCTGGAATAACAGTGGGCTGAAGGTACTTTACATGCTTTGGCACTTACCTACCGATACCAGATGTATGCTTTGAGCTTTGGCATGATATCTCTGACATTTGGGGACGACTTGGAGCATATGTATGAGATTATGGGATGCTTTTGAGCTTCGCATTAGCTCCGTCTTCACTGGCATTTGGACCGACTCGGCATGCTCGTGGACCGCCTATGCCTCATGTCTCTGCTTGACAGTTAGGCTTTTGCATTACATGCTTTGGTTCGTGACATATGCTATTTGGTTCGTGTATGCCATACCGACATTTGGACCTTGGATTTGGATGTATTTGAGCATTCCCGGCTTACTTGATCACTGATCTTGGTTGCTATTTGGATGTCATTGAGTTGACCGAGAGCTTATTTGGGCTTATGTATTGCTTCATGGTTAATACGACCGGTGCTTCATGTATGTCATGCTCTCTCGGATGCGCTTGATGCATTGACAGGGTCACTTATCACTGGTGCTTTCTCTTGGGTTGTTTGAGCTTCTGAGCTCGCTTTGTATGCCTTTTGTGCCAGTGGGAGCATTTTACATGCTTTCTTGACCTTTAACAGTTGCATGCTATTGGAGCACTTACATGTATTTGGAGCAGTTTATGTCTTGAGCAGCTACATACACATTGAGACTTTGGGATCATACTCCGATCTTTATGGATATGCATTGATGTACTCTTGGTTCACAGGATGCTTATGAGCTGAGTCTCATATTTGGATCTTTCTCTTTGAGCAGATACCTATTTGTGTCAGGTTTTGGCAGTTACAGGAACACTTTGCCTAGAGTGTCTGGGGGTGTGCCTTTCACTGGCAGATGTTATTTTGACATGCTTGGTGTTGAGCTCATGTTCTTTTCACTGTCATTGGCCTTGCTTATGTCCATTTCATGCCGGCTTTGGACCTAGCATTGTTTGCTTGACATTGGATCCTATTTTGGGACAGTTTGCTCTCTAGACTGCATACCTGCAATTTATTACAGCAAGCAGTTATTGGTGGACTGAGGTGTACTTTTCATGCTGAAATATCCTGATTTGGTGTACCGCACCTAGTACTAAGTGGGCAGGCACTTTTGGCACACTTTGCTCGCCCTTTGGACCCCGTTTTGGTCATTTTTGGGCAGTTTCTGCAGTAAAACAGCAAGCAGTTTTGGACTGTTTGGGCATTTCCAGCCTGCATAATGGCGTCATCTTCGCATGATAGTGCCATCTTTAACATTACAAAGTTGGATGGTACCAACTACTCTTACTGGAAGAGTCAAATATGGCAAGTTTTGGTGCAGAAATCTCAGATTAAGCCACTTCGGTTGAGTGGGGAGCAGCCTGAAACTATGGACAATGACGACTGGCTTGAACTTGATGAGCTATGCAAGTCCACGATTGTATTGTCTCTCACTGAACAGGTACATTATAATGTATTTGAGGAAGCACAGAGTGCATGGGATCTATGGAATAAGATCAAGAATCTTTATGATAAGAAAAGTCCGGCGAGTCAGATGTACTGGTTGAAGCAGCTTATGGATCTGTGCATGAAGGATAATGCGACTATGTCTGCTCACTTGAGCCAGTTCCATGCTATACTGAAGAACCTGACTTCGCAGGATATCACCTTTGGAGAGGAAGTAACTCCTCTTTTCTTGCTTGGAACTCTGAATGAGTCATGGGATGTATTCCGCACTGCCCTTTGTGCCTCTAGTGCTACTCTAAAATTGGCAGATGTTGAGAGTGCTCTTCTTCAGGAAGAGGTGAATCGCAAAAACTTGGATGCCTCTCGTGGTAGTCATGCTTTGACAGTTAGAGGCAGGAATGACAGGTATGACCGTGGTAATGGCCGAGGCCGTGACTCGCAGAAGGGTCGGTCTAAATCTCGTGGTGGCAAGTTGCGTAGTAAGTCGCGTGGACGCAATGCAAATGTCACTTGTCATCATTATGGGAAAAAGGGCCATATTAGACCACAGTGTCATGAGTTGCGCAATGAGAAGCGCAAGGATAAGGGGAAAGATAAAGTGCAGGAGAAGTCCTCTGATCGCAGCATAGTACCTGTGAAGTCCAACGTCAAGATTGAGGAAATTAATGTCACGCAGACTGAAGAGTCCGATGGTGGTGATGAGTTTATACTTGCAGCTAGTTCTTCTGATGCTTCACACTTGACTGAGACACCTAGTATGTATGCACAGTGCTGGTTATTGGATTCAGGTGCGTCCTTCCATGTGACGCCTTACCGTGAGTGGTTTCACTCTTACCGTACTGTGTCTGGATCAGTCAGACTTGGAGATGACAGGTCTCTTGATATTGTGGGCTGTGGAGATATTCAGTTGCAGTTTTCCACTGGCAGTTCCTTTTTGCTCAGGGATGTACGTCATGTACCTACGCTTACGCGTAGTCTTATGTCTGCAGGACAGTTGGATGATGCAGGATTTCATGTCTGTTTTGGGGATTCTGCCTGGAAGATTACCAAAGGCAGACTTGTGCTTGCTAGAGGCGCCAAGGCTGGCAGCCTCTATCCTCTTGTTGTATCTGGGTCTTCTGTAGACCATGTTTTGGCAGTGGGCTCTATCCCACATGTATCACTTTGGCATGCCCGTTTGGGGCATATGTCTTTGAAAGGAATGAAAATGTTATCTGGTTTGCAGTATCTTCCGCCTTTGGATTATGCATGTTTTGACTCGTGTGATCATTGTCTTTATGGTAAGCAGAATAGGTCTACGCATAAGAAATCGGGTAGGCCACGCATGAGTGAGCCCTTGGCATTGGTGCATTCCGATGTTTGTGGGGCTATGCCTTGCATGTCTATGGGTGGCGCGAAGTACTTCGTTACCTTCATTGATGATTTTTCTAGGAAAGTGTGGGCTTATCCCATAAAGCAGAAGTCCGATGTCTTGGCAGTTTTTCAGAGATGGCTTGCTCTTGTTGAGAACCAGACTGGGTATAGGCTCAAATGCCTTAGGACAGATAATGGGGGAGAATATGTCTCGCATGCTTTTGAGCAGTTTTGTGATGACAGGGGTATTAAGCGTCAGTTGACCGCCCCTTACACCCCACCCCAGAATGGTTTGGCTGAGTGCATGAACAGGACTATTCAGGAGCGTGTGCGCTCTATGCTTAGCCATGCAGGCCTACCCCCGAGTTTTTGGGCTGAGGCAGTTAGTACGTCAGTGCATGTCATAAACCGATCACCTTCTAGTGGATTGGATTTCCAGGTTGCAGAGGAAGTTTGGGCTGGTAAGCCACCCTCTTATGCGCATCTCCGTGTCTTTGGATGTGAGGCATTCTGCCATGTGCCCAAGGACAAGAGGAGTAAATTGGATCCAAAGAGCATTAAATGCATATTCCTTGGCTATGGTGAGTCAGGAGAGATGGGCTATCGCCTATGGGATCCGCAGGCGCGGAAAATAGTACGCAGCCATGATGTCGTCTTCCATGAAGACAAGATGCACAGGCAGCCTGAGAAGGTGGTTGAGATCCGCAGAGTGATCTTTCAGGAGGAGCCTAGAGCTCCAGCACAGCCAGTAGTACAGCCTGCAGCAGTTCCTCCACATGGCCAGGATGTTGGATAGGCAGTTAGAGAGGCAGCAGAGCCTGCGGTGAGACGGTCTGCTCGAGACAGACGTCCACCTGACAGATTTCAGCCCTCTATGCATTATGTTTTGGTTACAGATGCAGGAGAGCCTTTCACTTATGATGAGGCTATGCACAGGGGTGACAGTCACTCTTGGGAGAGGGCTATGCAGTCTGAGATAGACTCCCTGCATAAGAATGAGACTTGGGATTTGGTTGCCTTGCCTAAGGGCAAGAAGGCTTTGCCATGCAAGTGGGTGTACAAGCTGAAAAGTACCCCTGGACACCCCAAGCCGGCATACAAGGCTAGATTGGTAGCAAAGGGTTTTAAGCAGGAACATGGTGTGGACTTTGATGAGGTCTTCTCTCCTGTGGTTAAGATGACCACCCTACGCTTAGTCTTGGCTTTGGTTGCACAGCTTGACTTAGATCTATATCAAATGGATGTCAAGACGGCTTTTCTACATGGGGACTTGCATGATGAGATCTATCTGGATCAGCCTAAGGGCTTTGCAGAACCTGGCAGGGAGCACCTAGTGTGCAAGTTGAAGAAGAGCTTGTATGGCTTGAAGCAGGCACCTAGGGAATGGTATCATAAGTTTGATGCCTTTATGCAGTCACAGGGCTACAGCAGGAGTGCTAGGGATCCGTGTCTTTACACGAAGAAAGCTCGTGATGGCAGTTTGCTTATCTTGGTACTCTATGTTGATGATATGCTGATAGTAGGGAAAGCTCATGATGAGCTAGATGCTCTTAAATCTCAGCTGAAGAAGAGCTTTGAGATGAAGGATTTGGGACAGGCCTCACATATACTTGGGATGCGCATTAAGCGCGATAGGCATCAGGGACTTTTGTATCTCTCACAGCGGGAGTACATTCATAAAGTCCTTGAGTGCTTCCGCATGCAGGACGTAAAGCCTATTGGCTGTCCATTACCTTCTTATGTGAAGGTATCACAGGCTGATTGTCCGCAGACAGATGAGCAGAGGGCCAAGATGGCCAAGATCCCTTATGCATCAGCCGTGGGCAGTTTGATGTATGCCATGATAGCCACTCGTCCAGATATTGCACATGCAGTTGGTGTTGTGGCACGCTATATGGCTACACCTGGCAGCAGACATTGGGATGCCGTGAAGGGTATCATGAGGTACCTGAAGGGCACAGCAGATATGTGTATTTGCTATGGCAGCCAGGATACAGGGGTCGTGGGGTACACTGACTCCGATTATGCAGGACATGCAGATAGTAGGAAGTCCACTTCTGGCTATGTATTCACCTATGCTGGAGGGGCTATCTCTTGGATGTCCAGGGTTCAGAAGTGTACGGCTTTGTCTACCACTGAGGCCGAGTATGTTGCAGCCACTGAGGCTTGCAAGGAGGCCATATGGTTAGGCCGTCTAGTTGCTGACCTTGGGATTGATGCTACACCTACACTGCATTCAGATTCTATGAGTGCCATTCAGTTGGCTAAGAATCCGGTCTTCCATGCGAAGACGAAACACATTGAGGTGAGGTATCACTTCATACGTGGTGTCGTGGAGGACAGGTCTGTTGACCTTGTCAAGATCTCCACTGACGAGAATCCTGCAGATTTGCTCACGAAGAGCCTCACTACTGAGCGCTTTGCCTTCCTCAGGAGGTTGATGGGCGTTGGATGAGATGTCACCTTTCCTCACCTATGTACATTTGTACTGTCTTTTCTTTTTCTTTTCTCTCTCACTAGGGCAGATTCGCCTTTAAGTGGGAGGTTGTTGGGGGTAAAGGCGCCTCCGCCGTGCCGCCCCGTGTATTACTACACTGACAGTACCCGCCACTGCACACTGCAGGTGGCGGGCGCCCGTCACGTCACTTTATTCTTTATTCTTTTAGTGACAGTTTGAATAAAGGAAGGCCCGGTCACACATTGTGACTGTTGGAGTTCCCATTTCTTGTCTCTCTCTTTCTTGCTCTTGCTCTCCCGCCATAGCTCGCGTGCAAGCTTCGATCCTTCTCACCTTTCAAAAAATTTATTAGACACTTTCCGCTTATCCCCCGCATAAACCACATGTTTTGTACGTCCGGCATAGTGAGCTTGACAACGTGGGATGTTTAGAATAGATCCACAGATGGAGTTCAACGAATATCAGCAAATTCACGCGCATGGAGCCACATTGACTCTACCTTTCTAGGCTTTGCCCGAGAGCCAAGGAATCTTCGGCTCGGTCTTGCTAACTACGGATGGCGTAAACCCATTCAGTCTGTGCTCAACTTCTTATAGTGTGTGGCCTATAGTTCTTGTCCACTACAATATCCCTCCATGGCTTTCTTTTTAGAGGGTCATGAACTTAAGGAAGGTTTTCTTGGATGACCTCCAGTACGTATGAATGCCCAAATCTGGTACGAGCTGAAAATGGTCCACACGGAGTCACATCCAAACGGAATGTGACAGTTCTTAGTTTTCTACGGGTTGCCATATTGGATCCGCTCCCATGCGTATTTTCAAGAACGTGACCAACTTACTATGGAACCACATCGCAGGAAAGAGAGACACTGTAGGGGTATGAATGGATTTGAAGGAGGTAGGCAAGATGGAGGCGCTTTGGCCACAATCGAGTGCTGATGGTCCCTTCCAGCTACCTCGTGCTCCTTGGGTTTTGTCCACTAAAGAAGAGTGCATTGTGAAGCAAATAGTCAAGTCTATCTACACTCCGACGGGTAGGATGCGTTCTCTCATGTCCGCGTTTTCTAAAGACGACCAATTATCAGGGCTAAAATCTCATGATTGGCATAATATATGTCAAGTCTGTACTACGGATGGATTGTAAGTGGCCTGCATGTTTTGCGATTTGGAGTGTAGTCGTTGTTCATAATGCTTCCTCCTTGGTGGCAGTTTGTACTACCGATCACGATCGTAGGATGCCTTACTCCCGGGGTGATTTACAGGTTGTCAACTTTAGTGCAATGGATCTCACAGAAGGAGATTAAGACGTCCTTTATTGAATCTGCAAGGTGGGGAGTAGTGGAGATGGTCCATCTCTTTGAGGAATACCTGCCTATGAGTATGCTCACGATACAAATCCACCTTCTTGTGTATCTTGTAGATGAAGTGGAGATTGCTAGACCTATCCCATACGCAATGGATATTCTTCTTGGAATGCTTCATGAAAACCTTGAAAGGCTTTGTGCGACAACAAGCTCGGCTAGAAGGTAGCATGGTTGAAGGTTGGTTGGTGTCTGTTGAGGCAGTAGTGCATATTTTACAATGGCTATCAACGGTGGATTCAAACAACCGTATGCTATGGTTGCTGAAGGATGATGATAGACTGATCAGAGATTTGGTGGTTGGAAATGGGGTAGAAAAAAGAATGGATGCTGTAATGGAGGAGAAAGTGAATCACTTTTGTATGTTGCACCATGCGTCCATGGAGATGTGGCTCGCTAGGTACCAGCAAGGTAGGAAAGATCGGGAAGAAGCGCGATTTGAATTTCAATGTAGTACGCACCATCGACCGATTCGATATCCTGAGAGCATGGAGGAGATACCGCGGTTTATGTCAATGCGATGATTGCATGGATCTTTGACCGTAGCATCTCGCGAAGGGGCAGAGGTCTCAACTGAGGAGTCGGAATTCTTGAGGGGATGTAGTCCAAAGGTGATGACGTGTTTAGGGTTTATCGTATCTATATTTTATATGTGATAACTAATTGAGTGTTTCAATATACATACAAAATATATAGTGCGACATGGTTGTGCAGATGGCATTTCCGCATCAAGCATATTGATAAAATGCGCTCCACAATAGAGCGTATTAACAAAATGTACTCCACAACAGATGGCATTTCCACATGGAGCGTATTGACAAAATGCGCTCCACAACAGATTGTGGTATCATGTCAAAGTTCGAGCAAGAGAGCCCCAACGATGAGCAACGGATCCAAACATGGTTATAAATGAGATGGAGTATTTTGGAAATTTGCAAAGTATTGTCACGGTGGATTACCGTAGCTTCTCCACGATCCTATTCGATATGCAGTGGTTCAAAGTGGTACTTGAAGGAGCTGGAGCAACAGTTTGACAAGGTCCATCTGGAATTCTCCAAATAGATTTCGAAAAAAAATGGACGGATTTGTACGACATGTTTGTGTTGCTAGCCCATTGTGAATAGGTGCATGAACTCATGTTTTTCTTAATTTTATTATGACATGGTACATGTCACAAAAGTTAAGTCTCTCTTGTACGTGATTTTGAACATGTAATTTTCTATCCAAACCCTCGACAACCTCAATGGTGGTATATTATACCTTCAGCTTCCGAAGTGCGAGAGTATATTATCAAAGCGATGTTCTGAGCGTAGATGAGGACAGCATGCAAATAGAGGGGTCGAGATTGCAAGGGGTGGAGGCCACCAAAATCTTGGAGCATGTAGAGGAGCCAGAATCGGATAACAGTGATGGAAATACAGGAGTCCAAGAATTCTTTGAGAATGAGGTGGACTCATCCTTTTGTGGTGACATGTCTATCGACCTTCCAGTATATGCGCAATTGTGTCAAGAGATTGACATGGGACCATAGGGTACTTCATACTTGGAGCATCCACCTACTCAATTCGTTGACGAATCGCTTATAAGGGTACATAAGATATGCATTTTAAGTAAGATCATTTTTTAAAGATTTATATTACCGTTCTTTGATATGATTTATATTGATTGTGCTAACATCAATTTTTGTAAGTGCAGATGATCTTTGTGGATATTTAGATTAGCACGATGAGTCGAGGGATGAGCGACGAGGAGCTACAAGAAATCTTCACGCGTATGTCTCCAGATCAGATGGATCAATTCAGAGATATGGTAGACCAAGAGCTGTCTCGGACACCATCATGCAGTTCTATTAGATCTACTTTGGTGCGCTCTGATGCTTTAGTTTCCAACAAACAAGATCAACGCTCCAGACTTGAGCTAGACGGAGGGAGTGGTTCTAGGGGATGCTACGGAGACATGGATGCAGTGAGCCCACGGTCGGCTCGGGATATAGGTGCTACTCCTCGGTCTTGTGGCAGCTCGAGAGAGTGTGGCTCAGGTGGTTGTTGTGGAGGTACCAACACAGTGTCTCCGTCTCGTCGTTCTGCTGGAGTTGCGTCACTTATGGGATTTGTCACACTTGTGGGGACGTCTACTCCAGTCACTCTAGCTTTTGCTCAGCCGTCCACAGATGGCACCCCTATGGGTGCTACTTTGAGAGATACTACCCCCATAGCTACACCAAATGTATAGGGGTCTCCTGGATATGCCCAGGAGTGTGGTCGTAGGTCGGAGAGGACACATCTTAGGCATACCCCATAGGGGTATGGATACCTTGTAGATGATAGGACAGGAGCCATCATCATGAATGATGAGGGGAGGAGGGTGATGGCTCGTATGAGAGAGTTGTGCCAACAAGTTTTTCGACACAACGTCTTGGATCATTGGAAGAATATAACGGAGGGGAGCAACAAGGACCACATAGTAGCATCCTTGCATGAGGAGTTTCCAATACTTGCCGTAGTAGATAGGTTTTCCACAGGCTGGATGATGGAGTGCATGCATGCATACATGTCACATAAACGATCGGACACATGCAAGGCACTTAAGAGTGGGGCCTCAAAGGAGAAACAACAGCGCGAGGTGGCAAGGGCATGACTCGAGGCAGGAGGGGTCCATCATCTTGGGAGTGGCGGCCACAGGACATATCTGGAGGACTTTGTAAGATTTTCTTTTGTTCTTCTTGCTTATTTTTTTGCAATATCCCTTGTACTGACAATCGTGTTTCTAACAGTTATATTTTGTTTTCTTTGCAACACTCCATTACAAACCGCAATCCCACCGGCCTAGAGACTCGATATGCAGACACATGGTCTCACTGCATTGATTTACCGATTGTATGGACGCGACGGCCCTGTAAGTCACTCATCACATACTCTTCTTTTTTGATCAAGTGATTTGTGCAGGCATTTTCTATGTAGTAGTAGTATCTTGCCATGATTATTCCGTCACTTTCATTATGCGATCATGTATTTATTTCATGTATTAGTGTTATGATTCAAATACACGTTGCCTTTTCATTTACACGAGCATTGTACACATTACTGAAACTCTTTTGTAGGGTCCAAATAAAGCACATAGTTGCCCTGCCACAAATTTTTTTCCCCTATTACCGTCGCTATTACCATCACAAATTTATTGTGCACGTTGCTATTAGCGTCGCAATATGCGTTGTAAAGCGTTGTTATCAGCATCGCATTTTGCGACACTGATACTGACGCAAATAGCGACGTTGATAATGACGCTGATATCAATTGTTCTATGGCATTGCTAATATCGACGTTTTTTGCGACGACGGGAAAATTTTTCTTTATGGACATTTTCATCACTTTGAACATCGGTATAAGGCCTGAATCTTGTAGTGAGTTAGCCCTGCCTTTTGAATCCGCACGGATTTTTGAAGAGTTACTCTAGTGGGATTCCCTTAAAAGGTTTCAATAAGCTAATATAAAAATAATTAGGAATCTACTAATGAGGAGGGATGCCCAATCTAAATGGATTATCATTAATCTTATGAACAATACAAAATGATCCATAATATCTTTGAGCTAATTAAAAATTTAGGAATTAGCATCGCATTTTGCGACGTTGATACTGACACAAATAGTGACGTTGATAATGACACTGATATCAACTGTTTTATGGCATTGCTAATATCAATGTTTTTTGCGACAACGGGGAAAATTTTCTTCATGGACATTTTTGTCACTTTGAACGTCGGTATAAGGCTTGTATCTTGTAGTGAGTTAGCCCTGCTTTTTGAATCCGCACGGATTCTTGAAGAGTTACTAGTGGGATTCCCTTAAAAGGTTTCAATAATCTAATATAAAAATAATTAGGAATCTACTAACGAGGAGGGATGCCCAATCTAAATGGATTATCATTAATCTTATGAACAATACAAAATGATCCATAAAATCTTTGAGCTAATTAAAAATTTAGATGCCTTTCGATAGATTTCAACCTACTCTCTTTAATATGAAACCAAACTAAATCATTTTCTTTTAATGAAATTACCTCTTGTTTATCAGATGAGTTAATGAATAACGAAGTTTTCATTTAGTTGTATTATTTCTTAGATACATGTGATAAGTTGGGGTCGTGGTGGAGAGATTGTTGAAGACATTGAAGAAGATTAAAATTGAGCTCTTTAATGAACTTATATTCTTCTTTTCCTTAGGTCACGAGGATGCTTCCTTTCTAAGTGTGGGGATATGTTGACAGTGGAAAAGATGGAATCTTTGATTGATTTTTATTGTTTTTGAGGATTGAATGATTGATTTTGATGGATTTAGAGTGATGTATGGTTGATAAAGAAAGTGTTTGAGAGTGTTTTGGATGATATTGATTATGTTTTTAGAAGTTCATGATGATTCTCAGTAGAGATATGAAGCTTTGTGATGTTCTGATAGGTTCTGTTGAGGTTTTGATTGGTTCTATATACCTTCTATATAGCTTCTGTTTTGTTCCGATTTTCTCCTGTATGAAGCATGGATTGATGATTGATGAATATTGAGATCTTTCGGAAGCTTATTGAAAGTTTTTGATAGTTTGAAATGGTTTTAGTATAAGTTATGAGGTTCTGATGACCTTCTGTAACCCTTTGTAAACCTTCTGTAGAGCTTCTGTCTTTGCTCTGTCTCTGCTTTGTAACTGTTCTGTAGCTGCTCTGGTACTGTATTGTACTGTTTTGTAGACCTTCTATAATTGTTCTATAGAATGTATGTGTGACTTTGGGAAAGTTTTCTAGCTTTTGGAAAGGATGAACCTAAGTTCAAAAGAGCTAAAACAAATGGAAGAAGCAGCTGCTGAAGACTGAAGTGACAGTGACAGTAGTGAGCTATGAAAAGACACTGTAGTGGCTTTGGAGCCTCTTCATATCAGACATACCTCTTGGGAGGTGCATCCATGATCTAAGAAGGATTATTGAGAGTTATTATGAGAGTATTGTAATGAGGAGATGATGTACTATTGAGAGAGAGAGAGAGAGAGAGAGAGAGAGAGAGAGAGAGAGAGAGAGAGAGAGAGAGAGAGAGAGAGAGAGAGAGAGAGAGAGAGAGAGAGAGAATTCTATCAAAACAGTGTAACTGTATATGAGAGATTGAGAGAGAGAACTATGAAGACATTTAAGATGAATATTATGTGATTGATTTCCATTCAAATATGGTGTATTCATTTGTGTTCATTGTTATATTGATGGATTCTATGAAGATATTGAAGATTATGGTTGATTATATCAAATCCGTGGGAGTTATCTACTATGATGCTGCATGAAGATTTGCTATTTTCTTTGTTTTGATGATAAAAAAAATGAAATAAAAGCTTGTTGATGTTACAAGATAGTTTTTCTTGTAGTAGAACCCCCTTTTCCTTGGTGTTCCTCTTGGGGCTCCAAATAGTATTTCCACCAAAGGTGAAAACATGGCCAAAGGTGGATAGACAGAGGTAGACTTCCTACTATCTGCATGTCCTACATTATCAAAGTCAGTGTACCTCCCATGACTCCTATATCTTAGCCACCATAATAGATGCACATAGTTGTTGTGCCTTCGAGGTACCTCATGATACCCTTGATGGTATCCCAATGTGGTCTTCTGCCAGGTGTAGCTATATAGCATGCCACAACTCCCACCGTGGATGCGTAAGGGATTTTGGCCATCTTGGCCTTTTGCTCATTAGACTGCAAACAATCAACTTGACTAAATTTTACATGAGAAGGTAAAGGACAATTAATAGGCTTAACATCCTATATATGAAACCACTGAAGGACCTTCTAGATGTACTCCTTCTATGAGGACAAGTAAAGGATCCCCTTAGAGCGATCACGGGTAATGCACATCCCAATAATATATCAAAGATCTTCTTGAGCTGATCTTTCAAGGCATCTAGCTCATCATGAGCACTCCCAACTATTAGTATATCATCCACATAGAGGATCAAAATCATAAGACTACCATTGCGAGCCTTTTTCATGTATAAATATAGATCCATATCACAATGAGAATAGCCATGTGAATGCATAAAAGCATCAAACTTGTGGTACCATTCCATAGGTGCCTATTTAAGGCCATAAAGGCTCTTTCTCAATCTACACACTAGGTGGTCCTTGCCAGGTTTTGCAAAGCCTTAGGTTGCTCCATGTAAATCTCATCATGCAAGTCCCCATGAAGAAAAGCCATCTTAACATCCATCTGATAAAGATCCAAGTCAAGCTGAGCAATCAAAGCCAATACGAGGTGTAGGATAGCCATTTTCACAATAGGAGAAAAGACTTCATTGAAGTCCACACCATGTTTCTACTTGAAGCTTTCAGCAACCAATCGAGCCTTGTATGCTGGCTTGGGACATCTTGGGTACTTTTCAACTTATATACCTGCTTTCATGGCAAAGCACGCTTTTCACAAGGCTAAGGAACCAAATCTCACGCATGATTTTTTTGCAGTGATTCATACTTTGATTATATGGCCCTCTCCCAAGAGTGACTATCACCTCTGTGTATGGCCTGATCATAGATAAGAGACTCACCAGCATCTGCCACTATACCATAATCCATAGAGGGCTCAAACCATGCATAATGTCCTCCATCTCTAGTAAACCACAAGCTATGGGGACTATACATCCTATGGAGCATTAGAGGGACTTGGGCCACTGGAGCATCAGCCCACCATGGCTGCAAGGTGTCTAGCTGGTTGTACAGTAGTAGGAGATTTCTCTTGAAATATCACCATGCGTACCTGAACAATATGCTCAGGCTATTTTTGCATTTTCTCTTCATGGAAAATAACATTATGGTTGTGGATAACCTTTTGTGCCTATGGATCCCATCGGTGATAGCCCATCTCATCTACATCTCTATAACCAAGAAAGATGTAGTTCCTAGACTTAGGATCTAGCTTATTGTGCTTGTCCTTGGGAACATGGCAGAAAGCCTCACAAGAAAAGACATGCAAATGAACATATGAGGGAGGTTTTCCACAAGAGTAGTACAAGGGCATCGATGTATCAAGTGTACGGTAGTAGTAACAACCTCATCCCAAAAAGGTTGTGGTAATCATGCCTGGCTAAACATACTATAGAGTCACTCTTGAATGGTCCTATTCATGCACTCATCCATACCATTCTAGGGTGGGGTATATAGGGTGTTCAACTGACTTGATACCCCTCTCATCACAAAACTAATTAAAGGCTTTAGAGATATACTCACTCCCATTATTTGACCTTAGTCATTTTTGCCTATATCTAGACCGGTTCTCAACCAAAGCAAGCCAACGCTGAAATGTAGCCAAGAATTCTAAATTTTTCTTAATAGGATATGCCCAGACCTTATGCGTATAGTCATCAATGAAGTTAACAAAATACTTTGCACCACCTAATGACTTGCAGGGCATGGGACCACATATATATGAATGAACAAGAGCCGAAGGCTCACCCACGCATGTCATTCTAGACTTTTTATGCATATTACATGTGTGTTTGTCATATGAACAATGATCATAAGACTCAAAGCACTTATAATTAAGGGAAAAAAGATATTGCCAATGGATAAGAATTTTCATTCCTTTCAAGGACATGAGCCCAAGGTGACAATGCCAAATAGATACATGTGGAACTATATCCATTGCCAAAACATGGTCAATTGACCTAGATACAAGCAAGGGATAGAGACTATTGGACTTAACACCACGTGTAATGACAATATTCTCACGTCTAATCTTCTATAAGGAGTTACCAAAAGAAAATATATAACTTGCTTCATCCAAAGTGCCAATAAAGATAAGGCTCTTCATAAGAGTCAATACATGACATACATCACGAAGAGTAAACGCCCTACTTGGATATCACCAATACCAATGATCTCTAATGCCAGGTCGTTACCCAAATAGATAGATCTAGTCAAATTGCGATAAGAGTGGAACCACTCTCTATGAGGGGTCACATGAAAGAAAGCTCTTGAATCTATAAGAGCCAACCTTGAGTATACCTTGACAGAGTATTAGTCAGCTACTGTGAAGTATCAAGAGAAGAAGCTGTAACTATGAAATCATTATGAAAATTAGCTTGCATGACATTAATCTCTTCAATCTTAAGGCTATAATTGCTAGGGACAATGCTGTGATCATCATTTTTGTCATGAACTTTACCTTGTCCTTTTCCTTTCGCTTGTCCTCGTATATTTTATGGCACTGTGGCCAAATATGTCTTGCTTTCCCATAGTAATGATAAGTCAACGAGGATTTATGACCACACGACTTACTATGAGACTATCCACGTGACTGAGAATGAAGACTATTTAGAGTCTCTCACATGGTGGTCTCATCATCGCTCCTACCATTATTGCCTCTAACTGTCAAAGCATGAGAGGTGCAATAAGCATTGATATTCTTTCTATTAACCTCTTCATTCGAGAGTACACCCTTTGTATCTTATAACTTCAGTCCATCAATAGGCACGTTGACATGCAGTAGTACGAAATGTATCCCATGATTCAAGTAGTATAACCAAGAGGAACAAAGGGGGAAGATTATCCTTGAATTCAATCCTTTGCAAAGACAAATGGTTGAGAATGGAATGAAACTCATTTAAGTGGGCTGACATGGAAGTGCCCTTCTTCATGTAAAGATCCATGAGTTGCTTCAGCTAATATATCTAAGAAGCGAGGCTTGGCTTGTCATAGACATTGCAAATCTTATCCCATAAGTTCCATGCGGACTACCCATCAGAGACAACATGATTAAAAACCTACTTAGAGAGGGTGGACTTACATAGCTCATCTAATTCAACCCAATCCTTTGCATCAATATGTTCGAGCTTGACATCCTCATATTTCAAAGGCTTAACCTTCATTTTCTACACTAAAACTTATCAGATTTAGGCATTTCAATAGCTGTAGTTGGTGCCATCCAACTTTTCAATATTAAAGATATCACTATTATTGGAACCACCAGCCATATTGAGACCAAGCAAATGCACAAAAGGGAATAATAGGTTATTGTCCTAAAAGCTCTATTAGATCAAGCTAAAAATAAGGAAAACTACCAAAGTAATGAGTTGGCCACAAACTCAAGGGAAAAGACTGTCAAATAATGGAGGTGACTGCTTGCATAAATAGTATAGTAAACTACAATTACAACATACTGAAAATAGAGCACAACAATAAGGAATCAATGTTGAAGAGGAAAAATCATGGATACAAAACAAACTACAACTACCAAGTAATAGATGCAACTGGTAGTGAGTGAATATACAACTGGCACCAAGAATATGTTAGACTAAGATACATCCCATAGCCATAGCCATCATGCGTAGAGTAGATCTTATGGGTAACAGAAGAGATCGATCAAAGGCACAATGGATTGAGTAATGTAACAAAGCTCAATACATAGCTAAGCAAGATACATATATCACTAACAACATCGTGATAGAGAGAGGTGCCATCCCAAAAGCAACGTCAAATCAACCCACTAAGCATCAACTGTGTATATAAAGCATGATGAGAGCATGTACATGTCACTAAGTCCCACAGTCTCATGATAAGACTCTTAAGCTCAACTGCTGCAAAACAAATACTCAATGTAACATCCAAATGTTAAGTAGTGGCTCCCACTGGAACAAAAGTCGAATTCTAGACAAAGCAAAACATCATGGGGAAGGTATCCATACATCCAAGATCTAAGTAGCATACATTTGGGAGCATTCAACCCAAGTAACTTGCAAAGCTCTTGTTGTAGCATCAAATGACCATAGATAACCATGAATGACAACCAATATCAAGAGTCAAAGCTCCAATCTCAACTCAAGAGCATGTAAATAGCATAACCAAGCATGTAAGATCAATGGTATACCACATTGTAGCATCCAAAGTGCTTGAGAAGCATCCAATTGTAAAAGGCATATAAGATCCTTGATAAAGTAGTATTGAGCCATGCTTATTATAACAGTTAAAAAACCCAGGTAAAATTGAGCAAATGAGTGCTCAAATTAGTTCCATAGCATTCCAATACATTGGCATAGTATCCCTAGATGATCCAACATCAAATAGACATGAATAGGCATCACATGACAATCACCAATGAGCATGAAGCATGAAGATAGGGGGTTGCCTTGTTTCTCACAGCATGTGGACTATTATTCACAGTCAATGGAGCTGAGGTATGAGCTCAACCTTAATGCCAAGTGCTGAAGCAATGCCAAGACTTAATGTTGAGCATCCAAGAGTGGTTTCAAGTACTCAATGAAGCTGCCAATGAGGAGGAGATATTGGAGAAGTTGTGTTACCCCAACCAACTTGAAAACAAGTGCAAACTGGCGTGAGGTTGTTGTTACCTTTTTTTTCCACAATAGGGCTCAAAACAACGATCAATGACATCTAACAAGGTCCTAGGTCAGGCCTCAAGAGATCCTAAGGAGTGCTAGATCAATGGACGATCAATACAAACCTCAAGAGGTGAGGCTATGCTTACCGATGAAACCTTTGAATTGTAGGTATTGTCCACAAGTTGAAGCAAGGTCCATGGGCTAAGCTCCTCAATACCGATGCAATGGCCTTGAAATTGGTTAAAGGGATTAAGCTTGCTCTAAAGTGGAAGCATGGAGCAAAAGCAAGAGCTATGGTGGAGAGAGAGAGAGAGAGAGAGAGAGAGAGAGAGAGAGAGAGAGAGAGAGAGAGAGAGAGAGAGAGAGAGAGAGAGAGAGAGAGAGAGAGAGAGAGAGAGAGAGAGAGAGAGAGAGAGAGAGAGAGAGAGAGAGAGAGAAGATGTGGGAACTAACAGTCACAATGTGTGATCGGCCTTCCCTTTATTCAAATGCCACTAAAAGAATAAACAATGAAGTGATAGTGATAGGCACCCGCCACTTGCAGTGTGTATAGGTGTGTGGGTTACAAATACACAGTGTGGCGATATTGTAAGTGTAACTAATACATGGGTGGCTAGACACGTGCCTTTACCCCCAACAATTTACACACATCCTCACTTAGTTATCTAATTTGGACCTTGGTTACACTTGAAGTTCACAACGGTATACAAAGACGTCGAATATCAATAACATACATTATAGTAATTATATCAAAGCTATAAAAACTTTTATTAAATGAAAGCCCTCTAACTTAAATTTATCTCATGTTTTAGACCAATACATATGTTTATATATTAATAATATTAATATATGTAATAATATATTCGTACATTATATTTTTTATCATGATAATATTTTATTATAGTAACACATCTTAATATAATAAGGTTATCATTATTTTAGTACATCAATATCACCCATATTAATAGCTATATTTTTCCTTGATATATATCCATATTAATACTAAAATTATATGTCAACATATATGTAATTATGTTAGTATTAATGTATGTTAATCTAATATAAACTTTATTAATATGTGAATTTTTACTAATTCAACTACATTATGATGTTAATATATTGATCTTAGATATATTCAAAGCTATATTAGCATTAATATTATCAATTATAAATGTTAATATTATTGCTATTTCTATATTAATATCATAATTATATTTTAGTATATATGCCAATTTTTAATACCGATATGTCTTAATCAAATATCAACTAGATTAACATAGATGTTAATGTATTATTATTATCATTACATTAATATAGTAATTTTTTCTATTTTTATTACACTATAATATTAACATTAACATCCATATTAACATTATTATTATCTTATCTGTGTGTGTTGTGAGTAATTGATATCATTATAATGACATAGTAATTTTAATTACATAATTTTGATTTAAATTATATATACACGTGTGTGTGTGTGTGTGTGTGTGTGTAGAGAGAGAGAGAGAGAGAGAGAGAGAGAGAGAGAGAGAGAGAGAGAGAGAGAGAGAGAGAGAGAGAGAGAGAGAGAGAGAGAGAGAGAGAGAGAGAGAGAGGAGGAGGAGGAGGAATAAAGAAAGAATGAAAGAGAGGGGAACATGAGAGAGAGCGAGAGAGGCAGAGATGTCGAGTGAGAGAGAGTCTATCACATTTTTTGGAGAGTTGATGCTAAGAGAGAGAGTGTATATGTGTCTATCACAATTTTTTTTGCACCATCCCGCCTTCCCTAGCCCAAAAAAGTTTGAGGCAGACTAACTTTGTGTGTGTGTGTGTGTGTTCATACCAATATATTTAGTAATGTTAATTTTATAAGAATACTATCATTAAAATATATGATAATATGATAATTTCATATTATATTAGTAATTATGTATATCTGTTAGTGACAATAGTAATATACATTTTGATATTAATATATTAATATCCATATGTCAATACTATAATGTAATCAAAATAGTAAAAACTATATTATTTTAATAATAATAATAATAATAATAATACATTTAATATATATTAATGTAGTTGATATTGGATTAAGGCATATAGTATTAAAAAATTAACATATATACTAAAATATGATTACGATACTAATATAAAAATTGCCAATAACATTAACATTTACAACTAATAATATTAATACTAATATAACCTTCAATATATTTAAGATTACTATATTAACATTATAATATAAGTAAACTACTAAAATTGATGTATCAATGTAGCTGATATTAGAGTAACATACATTAATATTAACATATTTAATATATGTTGACGGATATATTAAGGGTATGTTAACATAGAATTTTGGTATTAAGTTATATATTAAAAAATAATATAGTTCTTGAATGGGTAATATTGAGGTATTACAATAATGATAACCTTATTATATTGAGATGTGTTAATGTAATAAAATATTACTAGCATTACTATTATTATGTATCAATATACTAATATATATTAATATGGTTAACATATAAATGTATTAACTTATGTACTAGTTTGAGAGAGAGAGAGAGAGAGAGAGAGAGAGAGAGAGAGAGAGAGAGAGAGAGAGAGAGAGAGTTTTTTGACAATTTTTTTTTGCATGCTTTGATGCCCCACTCCCTAGTGCAAAAGATTTTGGATATTGACAAAGTTTTTTTCCTCCCCTCAAAATTTTTCGCATGCCTTGATGCCACATTCCCTAGTGCAAAAAATTTGGAGGATACATACTCTCTCTCTCTCTCCCATATGGCTATGTATTATAACTAGTGGAGAAGAGAGGAACAAATTGGTGGAAGGTTTTGATTTTTTATTTTTCTTGAAAAGAGGATTGTTGGCAATGCTCTTTTTAGTGGGAAAAAGTTTCAAGGACCCCTCTCTTTGAAGATTTGTAAATGTGTTTCATTGAGAATGGGGATTACTATAACAACCTCCTTTCTAACCAAGAAAAGGATCTAGGCCGTGACTCTTTTACGAGAGAGAAGAGAGGAATCAATGTGGATGTGACCAGTGTATCAAATAGCCACAACTTATTACAAGGTTTCTAGGATTGTACATGTGAGCACATCGTCTCCAAAACACCTAGCACTATATACCCTTGTTTCAATCTAGTATTTGATTACCTCTCTTATAGTGGGGCTATGGATAAATCTCCATAATATATATAATAATCTACATAATCTATCTACTCCTACCCATAAGTAAACATAGGTGCTAACCTTTTGATCCATTAAAAGCCCACTATCCACCACTGCATAAGAGTGCAATGCATTCAAATGCCTTTGAAGCCCATATGGAGAGTAAGCTATCAACATAATGCCATTTTCATATGGTAAGAGGAGTATTCAAGTACCAACTAGTGTATGCGTGTGTGATTTATTTCACTTATATGTGTGCAACATAACACAATTTTAAAAATGCCAATGCCAAGCTATAAACAATTGTTACTTTGTAACAATATATTTAAAAAATGAGCATAGAAGGTGACTTCAATGAGGTAAACCATTGAATAGTTTGAATCAAATATAGAGGGACATGTGGTCTTGTAAAACTATCGTACAATATAAAATGTCTCCCTATATTATATAAATACTATCTATAGGCACATAGGGAAAACCTACCCCCTCTCTCCCCTCTCCCCCCCCCCCCCCCCACACACACACACACACACACACACACACAGAGTGTTTGTGTGTGTTTTTTGTTTCACTTATATGTGAGCAATATAACATGTCCCTCTACAAAAAGCAAGCTTAGGATGTCATAATACCTGATTGTAGGCAAGTATTACTTTATGACTACATAAATCTAAAATGAGCATTCAAGGTGGCATTTAATGAGGTGAACCACTTGGTGGATTTTGAATCAAATACATGAGGATACGTGGTCTTATAGAACATTCTTATAATATAAGATGTTTGGCTATTCAAAGGCATGGAATGTGGAGAGAGAGAGAGAGAGAGAGAGAGAGAGAGAGAGAGAGAGAGAGAGAGAGAGAGAGAGAGAGAGAGAGAGAGAGAGAGAGAGAGAGAGAGAGAGAGAGAGAGAGAGAGAGAGAGAGAGAGAGAGAGAGAGAGAGAGAGAGAGAGAGAGAGAGAGAGAGAGAGAGAGAGAGAGAGAGAGAGAGAGAGAGAGAGAGAGGACTTGGGAAGGGAGAGAGGGCCAAGGAGAGGAGAAGAGGACGGAGAATTGGAGATTGATAAAGTTGGGAGGAAAAAATAAGAGATAGGTGGCTGTGGTGTTGGCACTAGTGGTATTACGGAAGAGGAGAAGGAGGAGATGGTGGCGGTGGTGGTGAAGATGGAGGAGGTGGTTGGGGTGGCTGCAATGAAGTTGGTGCTAGTGGAGGAGGAGGAGATGGTGGTGGTGGTGCAAGTGAAGGTGGTTGTAAAGGGATGGTTAAAACAAAAGGTGGAAGATGTGAACTATGTGGAATAAAAATAGGGCATTTGCCAAAAAAAGCTCGCTTCTTACACACACACACACTCAATTCAAGGTGAGACATTTGATTGTGCAAGTAGTCCCAAGTAGGATTGAGTCAAGTCAAGTGGTAATTCTAGCCTCTACTTTTGTCATGGATGTTGGAAATGTCAATTCAATCCCTTTCACATCCCTACAATGCCTTCAACACCCTTAACAATGCCCTTACTAGTGAGTTCTCTAGTTCTCTACCCATGAATTCTTGGTTGTTACTTCACAATTGCGATGGCCCTTATATTGTCAAGACTCGATTCCTTTCTAGGTCTAGCTCTATGCAGCTATTCACAAGGTTTTGGACTAGTACATGGATCCAAGGGAATCATGATGTAGAGGTGTAGATAGTTCATGTGATGGTACTCTATTAAGTATCTTGAATGGTTTGTAGAGGTTGCTTCTTCCTCTTTAGCTCTAATAGAATGGTTTCATGTCTCCCTCTAAGCGTTTGGACTTGTCTCTTTGATCTTTGCTTCCTTGCCCTTGCATTTGTGTTGTTGTGATCTCTAAGCACTCTAATTTCTTCTTGTTTGAGTATGTTTTTCTTAGGTTCCCCTTTGTGTTGGTAGTCTAAGTGCAATCCAACCTCCCTATGGCTTAAATGTAGTGATTCGAGGTGTTGAAATGTGTTTAAGTGTCATGTCACATATATGAGTGTGACCATGGGTCTTGTGCTGGTATGTTGGTCTTTGACTATGATGTGTAACTAAGCATAAGGTGAAATGGCTTCTAGTGGTTGTCTCCAAAGCACAAGGATTCTGAGTGAGGCTCTCAAGTTAAGAGATTTGTTCAAGGCACACAAGTTCTTCTTTGCAATCTCACTTACTAGAGAGTTCTTTTCCTATGATATGGGCATGAGTTTATGCCCTTAAGTGTATGTGTGCTATATGTGGTCATGAAGCACTGGAATAAAGCTCCTATTGGAAATTGGAAGTGTGTCTCACTTTGCTCTTAGAATGCAAGAGGAACAGATGCCCCATTTCTTGTCCTTCACTCAAAGTACTCCAATTATGGCTTATACAAAATTCCAATCTCTATTCGTCTTGTCTAAGGTTTTCATTGGAAGGCAAGTATCCCCAATTGATAGCAAGGTGGTTTCAATTCAGGGCAATGTGGCCATAATAGTAGAATGGTACAAGTAGGTTTACTATCAATGCTCTAGTTAATTCTCTATAGATTTCCACCATCATTGTTGAGGAATTGCGTGGAAATCTATTTAGGTGCTCTGATGACCACTAGTTAGAAGGCATTCCTGTTAGTTGTCTATTAAGATTGGAGTACTCTATAATTGATGCCTAGGATTTGATGATTCTAGTGCATCTGCAAGGGCAATGAGAGCCTATTATTTATGATGTGAGCTATGCCCTAAATGATTGTGCTTATATGTACTAGGGTGTGTGTTAGCTTCTCTTGTCAAGTGCAATGAATCCTATGGTGGGTGATGACAAGGGTCAATGCAGTTCAATCCTAGCATCTAACAAGTCTGGTGTAGAGACACACGAATTGAATGACAAAGCTCAAGTACACACTATGGATGCTCCTCCCCTATCCTAGGCTTGGTAGCATAAGTGGGTGATTGTTGGCTCGAGATACAAGGTTTCAAAAACTTGAAGCCAAGAAGCACTAACCTAAGGGTATCGATGTTTGGGATTCCTCACGGGCCATTGGGAAGGGCCCCTTATCAACCTCATTGTGCATCTCGAGGTTTCCAACTATCAGTCCTAATGTAGAGGTTGAGCTCCCAGGGGTGTGCAATGTGTCTGTGTGTTGGCTAGTAAGGGCCGTGTATACGAACTTGTGTCTCAAATGCACAATCCACGCATGTGTGAATGTATGTGATGTATCAAAATGTGTGATTGTGCATGTGTGAAGAGGTGACTATGGTAGGGGTATGGTAGTTGACCATCCATGCAACTTAGCAAGCAATGTACCCTGTGATTAATGGTGATTGGTCTACACGTTCTTGTGCACTTGCAACATGCGTGAAATTGAAGCCCAAATTGTGCATCTTAATTGTGTGTGGCATGATTGTATTTGTGCACATGATAGACTTCATGCAACTTTGAGCACGAGGCTGAGAGACGAGCCACGGTAACTAAAATCTACTTATGCAAGTTGACTAGGCGAAAACATGTGTGGTTGTGGTACATTTACTCTTGGCCCAGAATTTGTAGGAGGTGAGGAATGATGATGATTGAATGTGCGAGTCGGGGGCGAGATGGTGTCAACCGAGAGGCTAGCGGCTACCTTGACGTGTGTGGAGAGTGTGCTGGGGTAGCTGAGCTGACGGACGACGCCCAATTCATGTGATAAGGTTGTGGCCAATTGGTTTAGGAGGAGAGAAGATGATTATACTGCTTTTTGCCAACTAGAAAGAGCCCTAGCTCAACAAAGGTGCGACAACTAGCTTTCATTCACTTTCACTACGGCCAAGTGTAATCTAATATGTATGCATAAATTAGGAAAGGCCACCCAAGAGCCAAATAAGAGAGACACGTGCCCAACTGAAGTGAAAGCCCAAACTCAAAACCCCATGCATAAAAACAAGAAATTGAATGGATAAGCTCATTCACGTGGTGTGCAAACTTGAGAGCATGCTTCTCCTTCTTGCTTCTATTCTATCTACTTGTGCTCCATCTTGAGAGTGAGGAAGAGTGTGCATGTGAGAGTTAGAGTGAGGGAATTGAGAGGTGACGCTTCATCCTCACACGTGCTTTTCTCTTCTTTCCCTTCCTAGGTGAGAGGTGGATTGGAGGAGGGATTGAGTGGTCTTTCTTCTTCTTTGCATTATCTTTCATGGATCGGGTGCTTGTGGATCGAATCAAGAGCTATGGTGTAGAGGTTGTGGATCAAGAACCACTGTACGAATCATGAAGCCACCATCGAGCCTTCGCTTCTTTTGTGGCATTGAAGAGAAGGTAAGGTTGTGAGTTCACTATACCCTTGTTGGTTCATTTGTTCTAGAGCTTTCATGTGGTTTGGGAGAAAAAATGGATTGATCGATGAGTTTGGAGGATGTTTAGGCTATGTGAGAGATAGGAGTTGCCAAATTCGATGAAGCATTTCAAACACTAAGTGTTTCGCCAAGTCTTGCAATCGAGCTTGCGATAGCTCAACCACTGGAATTTTGGTTTTGTTGTTGCCAAGACACAATAGAATCATCCCAATGACAGCTTACATTCTCCTCATCATGTATCAGAATAGAAGCACCACTCCCAAATGGAACAAGAGTGCATACTCCGAAACGGATTAGAAGTGGAGCTTGAAAACGAGTAAGACAGATGGAGTAGGAGAGATTAGATGAGTTTGAGATTGAAATTTGGATTTGAAGTAGACTAGTAGGTTAATATAGTCATATAAAAACGAATTTAAAAACTAAAAACCATATAAAATCTAATTTATTAGTCTCTATTTCTCATCTTATGCGATTTTTCAAAGTGCCTACTTGTGAATCCGAAGCAGGCAGCTTGTAGAAGCAAGGGTTTCAATACCCTCTCGCTCTCAATAACTTGTGTGACTTGAATGAAAAGCTAAGTCTTTATAGATTGAAATTTCTCTTTGGGTTCTCAAGACATAGAAATTGTCTTTTGTGAGGATTAAGAGTAGCGAATAGGAAGGAGTCGTGAGATTGGTAGATCCCTTCATTGTTATCTCTCTTCCCTCTCCATCCTTGATCTTGCCTCTCTAGAGGCTTTGACTTGACTATTCAATTGTAGAGGGATTGGTCTAGGCAATTGTTTGAGGATTCAATTGGAGTGTCCTGAATAGGCTCTTATAAGGACTCTAAGGTGCTTGAAGGCAAGAAGGGTCGAGAGCCAAAAGGCGTGTGAATGAAACATTGGCCTTTGCTAGGCCTTTACTTTGGCGCGTTAGGTACTTACACTAGAAATCAGCCTTTGGCGTTTTCGGAAAATGAAAAGGGTCGAATGCCTTGCAAAGGACCCAAAGGCCTCACATCCAATCGAGTCCCCTTGCAAAGGGTCTTAACCAGAGGCTTTTGAGGCCTTGCGTCCGAGAAGATGATTGTACTGCTTTTTGCCAACTAGAAAGACCCCTAGCTCAACAAAGGTGCGACAACTAGCTTTCATTCACTTTCACTACGGCCAAGTGTAATCTAATATGTATGCATAAATTAGGAAAGGCCACCCAAGAGCCAAATAAGAGAGACACGTGCCCCACTGAAGCGAAAGCCCAAACTCAAAACCCCATGCATAAAAACTAGAAATTGAATGGATAAGCTCATTCGTGTGGTGTGCAAACTTGAGAGCATGCTTCTCCTTCTTGCTTCTATTCTATCTACTTGTGCTCCATCTTGAGAGTGAGGAAGAGTGTGCATGTGAGAGTTAGAGTGAGGGAATTGAGAGGTGACGCTTCATCCTCACACGTGCTTTTCTCTTCTTTCCCTTCTTAGGTGAGAGCTGGATTGGAGGAGGGATTGAGTGGTCTTTCTTCTTCTTTGCATTATCTTTCATGGATCGGGTGCTTGTGGATCGAATCAAGAGCTATGGTGTAGAGGTTGTGGATCAAGCACCACTGTACGAATCATGAAGCCACCATCGAGCCTTCGCTTCTTTTGTGGCGTTGAAGAGAAGGTAAGGTTGTGAGTTCACTATACCCATGTTGGTTCATTTGTTCTAGAGCTTTCATGTGGTTTGGGAGAAAAAATGGATTGATCGATGAGTTCGGAGGATGTTTAGGCTATGTGAGAGATAGGAGTTGCCAAATTGGATGAAGCATTTCAAACACTAAGTGTTTCGCCAAGTCTTGCAATCGAGCTTGCGATAGCTCAACCACTGGAATTTTGGTTTTGTTGTTGCCAAGACACAATAGAATCATCCCCATGACAGCTTACATTCTCCTCATCATGTATTAGAATAGAAGCACCACTCCCAAATGGAACAAGAGTGCATACTTCGAAACGGATTAGAAGTGGAGCTTGAAAACGAGTAGGACAGATGGAGTAGGAGAGATTAGATGAGTTTGAGATTGAAATTTGGATTTGAAGTAGACTAGTAGGTTAATATAGTCATATAGAAACGAATTTAAAAACTAAAAACCATAAAAAATCTAATTTATTAGTCTCTATTTCTCATCTTATGCGATTTTTCAAAGTGCCTACTTGCGAATCCGAAGCAGGCAGCTTGTAGAAGCAAGGGTTTCAATACCCTATCGCTCTCAATAACTTGCGTGACTTGAATGAAAAGCTAAGTCTTTATAGATTGAAATTTCTCTTTGGGTTCTCAAGACATAGAAATTGTCTTTTGTGAGGATTAAGAGTAGCGAATAGGAAGGAGTCGTGAGATTGGTAGATCCCTTCATTGTTATCTCTCTTCCCTCTCCATCCTTGATCTTGCCTCTCTAGAGGCTTTGACTTGACTATTCAATTGTAGAGGGATTGGCCTAGGCAATTGTTTGAGGATTCAATTGGAGTGTCCTGAACAGGCTCTTATAAGGACTCTAAGGTGCTTGAAGGCAAGAAGGGTCGAGAGCCAAAAGGCGTGTGAATAAAACATTGGCCTTTGCTAGGCCTTTACTTTGGCGCGTTAGGTACTTACACTAGAAATCAGCCTTTGGCCTTTTCGGAAAATGAAAAGGGTCGAATGCCTTGCAAAGGACCCAAAGGCCTCACATCCAATCGAGTCCCCTTGCAAAGGGTCTTAACCAGAGGCTTTTGAGGCCTTGCGTCCGAGAAGATGATTGTACTGCTTTTTGCCAACTAGAAAGACCCCTAGCTCAACAAAGGTGCGACAACTAGCTTTTATTCACTTTCACTACGGCCAAGTGTAATCTAATATGTATGCATAAATTAGGAAAGGCCACCCAAGAGCCAAATAAGAGAGACAGGTGCCCAACTGAAGTGAAAGCCCAAACTCAAAACCCCATGCATAAAAACTAGAAATTGAATGGATAAGCTCATTCGTGTGGTGTGCAAACTTGAGAGCATGCTTCTCCTTCTTGCTTCTATTCTATCTACTTGTGCTCCATCTTGAGAGTGAGGAAGAGTGTGCATGTGAGAGTTAGAGTGAGGGAATTGAGAGGTGACGCTTCATCCTCACACGTGCTTTTCTCTTCTTTCCCTTCTTAGGTGAGAGGTGGATTGGAGGAGGGATGGAGTGGTCTTTCTTCTTCTTTGCATTATCTTTCATGGATCGGGTGCTTGTGGATCAAATCAAGAGCTATGGTGTAGAGGTTGTGGATCAAGCACCACTGTACGAATCATGAAGCCACCATCGAGCCTTCGCTTCTTTTGTGGCATTGAAGAGAAGGTAAGGTTGTGAGTTCACTATGCCCTTGTTGGTTCATTTGTTCTAGAGCTTTCATGTGGTTTGGGAGATAAAATGGATTGATCGATGAGTTCGGAGGATGTTTAGGCTATGTGAGAGATAGGAGTTGCCAAATTGGATGAAGCATTTCAAACACTAAGTGTTTCGCCAAGTCTTGCAATCGAGCTTGCGATAGCTCAACCACTGGAATTTTGGTTTTGTTGTTGCCAAGACACAATAGAATCATCCCCATGACAGCTTACATTCTCCTCATCATGTATCAGAATAGAAGCACCACTCCCAAATGGAACAAGAGTGCATACTCCGAAACGGATTAGAAGTGGAGCTTGAAAACGAGTAGGACAGATGGAGTAGGAGAGATTAGATGAGTTTGAGATTGAAATTTGGATTTGAAGTAGACTAGTAGGTTAATATAGTCATATAGAAACGAATTTAAAAACTAAAAACCATAAAAAATCTAATTTATTAGTCTCTATTTCTCATCTTATGCGATTTTTCAAAGTGCCTACTTGTGAATCCGAAGCAGGCAGCTTGTAGAAGCAAGGGTTTCAATACCCTATCGCTCTCAATAACTTGTGTGACTTGAATGAAAAGCTAAGTCTTTATAGATTGAAATTTCTCTTTGGGTTCTCAAGACATAGAAATTGTCTTTTGTGAGGATTAAGAGTAGTGAATAGGAAGGAGTTGTGAGATTGGTAGATCCCTTCATTGTTATCTCTCTTCCCTCTCCATCCTTGATCTTGCCTCTCTAGAGGCTTTGACTTGACTATTCAATTGTAGAGGGATTGGTCTAGGCAATTGTTTGAGGATTCAATTGGAGTGTCCTGAACAGGCTCTTATAAGGCCTCCAAGGTGCTTGAAGGCAAGAAGGGTCGAGAGCCAAAAGGCGTGTGAATAAAACATTGGCCTTTGCTAGGCCTTTACTTTGGCGTGTTAGGTACTTACACTAGAAATCAGCCTTTGGCCTTTTCAGAAAATGAAAAGGGTCGAATGCCTTGCAAAGGACCCAAAGGCCTCGCATCCAATCGAGTCCCCTTGCAAAGGGTCTTAACCAGAGGCTTTTGAGGACTTGCTTTCAACGACCCACAACAAGCAATCTAGAGATTGAGTTAAATAGGGCCATAAAGATGAGAGACAAACAACCTTAACAAAGGCTGGCGTGAGGCCTAAAAAATAATGCTCGTGAGATGGTTTCTTAAAAATAGATGAAAAATAGAAAGTTTACGGGGACAAAGGCCAACGACTGCGGATAAGCCCCAAGGCATCTCCTGTCAAATGACCCATACGGCTTGATAAAGGCCTAATTTATCAAGCAACTATAGGTGGACTTCTTGCCGTCCTCCCTCCCCTCTCACTCCGCCAGCCTCGCCATCCATCCTCTCTCACTCCGCCAGCCTCGCCATCCATCCTCCCTCCCCTCGCACTCTCACCAGCCACTCAGAACTGCCACCTTGGCCGATAGCCACCTCCTCCCCGATTCAGCCACTAAGTCCGCCACCTCGTGAGGTCCTTCACCTCTCAATCCCTCCCCTCTCACTCTCACCAGCCACTCAGAACTGCCACCTTGGCTGATAGCCACCTTCTCCTTGATTCAGCCACTCAGTCCGCTACGTCGTGAGGTCCTTCACGTCTCACTCCCTCCCCTCTCACTCTCACCAGCCACTCAGAATTGCCACCTTGGCCGATAGCCACTAGGTCCGCCACCTCGTGAGGTCCTTCACCCTGCTCATTCGGTCGCCTTGGGCCGCTGCGCTAGACCACAACACCACTAGCCCAACCACTTCGCTTTCCAAATAATATCACAATTAATTGTATGATTGCAGGCTTTGATAGGAAATTATATTGGCTTGCGCCCTTCGCTTCATTTGCACATCCCTTTACTCTTTTCGCCTTTGTGCGTCTTTGCTGATTTCCTTTGTTTCTGCCTCTGTGTGTGTCTTTGCCAATTTGCTTTGCTTTCCTGCTATCTTCCATCCTACGATCAATAAATGCCTACTTATTGTTGCTAAGCTTCCACTTCACCATGTTTGCCATGGTTAAGAAAACTCCATGTAGCATTAGTGAACTTTGTGCATTCAACAAATGATGCACAAATAGCACACTTGCATTTGTTGAGGAGAATCCTTTTTTGGAGAAGGTCATTAATAAGACTTTGGGCTTTGATGAGGGGTGAGGGAGGATATTAGCAAGTGATTAAGTTTCAAGTGGGGGGATTAGGTTTGGTGGATTTAGTGTTTTAGGGCTTGAGAGATTATCAGGACTAATAACAAGAGGGAGTTGGAATTTTCGGTAGGGGAAGTTAGGTTTGGATTGCAAAAGGTAGCTCTTTTAATTTTATTTTGGGTAGGGGGATTGGTCTAGGTTTGAGAGGGGGTTATTATTTTGATGCAAGGGCTTAATGACTTAGGGTTTTTAGGTGGGGAGCTGGGATAGGGATGTAGGATTATTGCATTTGAAATGGCAGGCCAAGCAAGGCTTTGGGCACATGTTACCTTGAAAAGACACATGTATTAAATTTTTTTGGAAGGGGGTAAGTTAAGCTTTTGAGAGGGGGTTTCACAAAATTTTTAGTCATTAGAATTTTAGAAGACAATGGGTTGAAGGTCAATGGATGGTGTAAGATTAGAGTGTTTGCAAGATGGACTAATTACAATTTTGGGTACAAATGAGAATTGGATTTGGGATTTGAGGGGCATTAGTATTTTCAAAAGGGGAGTATTTTGGGAGGGGAGTTGCACTAAGCTTGGAGAGTTTAGAATTATCAGGTATGTTGGTAGGTGTGGGGAAAGGGGGTTAGTAGCTTGGGGATTGTAAGGTTTACAACTTTGGATTTCGGAATCATGAGGGTTAGGACTTAAGACTTTGGCTAATAGGAAAACAGAGACATCACACATTGCTAAAGGTTTCAAGGGTGGCACCTCTCTCTCTCTCTCTTCATGGTACACACACACACACACTCATGTGTGTGTGTGTGTGTGTGTGTGTGTGTGTGTGTGTGTGTGTGTGCTTAAAGGTTTTATTTATCAAACTAACAAAGTCAAGTAGATAAAACAAAGTATATACATGCATACATGCTTAAAGGCCTTTGATTTTAGCTGTCAAACACTTGTCAATAATACCAACACAAAAGGATTGAACTAGTTATTTGACTCATTTCTCGGAGGAGGGGGGGGGGGGGGGGAACAATTTTTTAGCACATCCCCCCATTTCTCTAAAAAATGCCATTTTGGAATTGGCAAATATGTAAGAAGCAACATTGGCCATGAGATGCTAAATTTTTTCATTCAACTCGCCACACAAATCGTGTAAAATGATGCATTCTATTGAAAGTTCAATTTTGGGTCTTTCTCTCTCTCCATAATTACTATTCATATGGGTTGAGAGGATGAGGGGGAAGTGGTGTTAGATCGTGATAAGATGCAAGAAATGGAGTGAGGGAGCGTGAAGGTGGTTGGTAGTAGCAGTGTGGAGCATCAATAGGTGGCCTACACATCTCTCAAATCATGAAAAATTAAGCGGTTTTCTTACGGTAAGTCTCTGTTTAAAGGAAATTCAATTATATTATTATTTTCATCATGAAAGTTAGATGCATATGGGATAAACTTTGACATGGAAGTGATATGTGTTGTATTCAAAGGGCTATAAGGCCAAAGTTTCAGAATGTGTGGCTGTTATAATACAGAAGTTAATTATCTAGAAAACACAAAACATGTAAAATTGAGAAATATGATAATAATTAATAGAAATAGTGGAAAGTAATGTTGTATGTGAATGAAATAGTGTATGCTCGTTACTATGGTTGGTCTTGCTACTGTATGATTAGAAATTACAAAATAATGAGTATTTATGATAGAAATAATTAAGAAAATTAGAGAAAAATAGCAAAAATAAAACAAACAAATTTTAAATCCAAAAAAGGTAAAACATCTAAATGTGTGGTGGGCCGTGGGGCATGAGGTTAGCCTTAGTCTATACTCATTTGCATATTAAAGTGCATTGTTTAGGAGGTAATTCTATGGAGGGATTGCATATAATAAAGAATACTGCACATAATGAATAAATGTCAAATGAGGATTGAAATGCCATGTTTTTACATAAAGAAGAATGAATGATTGTGCATTGAAGTGCAACATTTGGGTTTCATTTAATATATATATGAATGGAAGCATGAAATAGCCTGGTTTTGTCTCCTCATCGTAATATTGCATTCAGAAAAAGAATAAAAAGAATGTCTTCGCATAACACATGGTTGGTTGTTATTTGAAAATTCTTTGAGCATGCTAGGGCATTCTGCACTACATGTGCATTAAACATGGTATCAAGGATAAACTTTTGGATGCATAGCACCTGTCTTTTGAAATATTGACCTATGATTGAGCGAATTTAGAGGTTTCCCTTACTATAGGCTAGATCGTTTTTTTTGGGAGACAGTTGTGTGAGGAAAATAAATATATCTCCTAGATTGTGCAATATCAAAAGAATGGACCGTGTAGGAGAGCCGTAGAGGCCACAACATTCAACTGGGGGGTGCCCTCTGTATGTATAAATCGAGGTGAGGTAGTCACCTACGTATGGGAAGCTCCTTGTGCTTGGAGTCGAGATGGACAAACCATTGGATTACAATTTGACACTTGTGTCTACAAACACAGTATTTAGATAAATCCATTTGTATTATCTAGATGCTCCTAGCTGTGAGGTCATGTGGGTTGTTTGGTGTGTGTAGGAGCCCACCTAGAGTTCTAGAGCTAGTGTTAGGTCCATTTTTTGTTGTGATAAGTATGGAAGTTGGCTCTTGCTCTCATTTAACAAAGTACACAAGAAACTATTTGTGCTATATTAGATCTAGTAGAGATAAATTATTTGTTTTTGTGTGCATTTTAAGTTTATTGTTTGTGAAAATGAATAAAGAGATTTCGGTTGATAAATATTTAGTATGTTATTGGGTTAGTCTCCTAAGTTTGTGCCCATGCACATGTATAATATTGAGATCCTTCATCATACAATAGAGAATATCAAATGAAAATTCAAGAGAACACAATTTACAAGAAAGAAGAGAATAAGAGAAAATATAAATGCCACAATATTGGGTACAATCTTCCCTATGCATGGATGAGCGCTCACCCATACATGTATTTATGAATTTATATTAAGCTCTTGTACTTAAATATATGATTGAAAAGCATCCCCTTTTTGGGCCTTAGATTTTTTTAAATGAACTACTTACTTTTTTAAAATATATTATTATTATTATTATTATATTAAATCTTCTCTTAGATTTACAAATAATAATTAATCCCTCTAGGCCTTACAAACTAGTTAGATTCAAATAAATTAATTAATAAATAAAACTATGCAGCTAATCAACCACATGCTAGTGCTGTCTCACATGATGAATTTGCACTACATCAGCAACAAGGAAATCCTAAAAAATTTGTATATTTTCTCAATGTGGTAAATCTTTACATATCACTATGGGAATAAGGTAGCCATGGATTTTCATGATACTCCCTCATGCAGCAAATTTGTGTCAATCAAACATTAATGTGATTGTGAGTAGTAAGCATGTATTAGATGTCATAAGTTAGAGTTAGCCATGCGTTTTGAATCCGCACGGATTCTTGAAGAGTTACAAGTGGGGTTCCCTTAAAAAGGTTTCAATAAGCTAATATAACAATAATTAGGAATCTACTAATGAGGAGGGATGCCCAATCTAAATGGATTATCATTAATCTTATGAACAATACAAAATGATCCATAATATCTTTGAGCTAATTAAAAATTTAGATGCCATTCGATAGATTTCAACCTACTCTTTTTAATACGAAACCAAACTAAATCATTTTCTTTTAATGAAATTACCTCTTGTTTCTTGTTTGCTTGAGCTTCATATCTCAACTATGATTGATTAATCTTTTCAATCTCGACTTTTTGAATTTTTCTATGGTTGCTAGCTAAATTGCAAGTAGTTAGAACATTGGAACATCAATAGCTATAGTGGTCATGTGGATAATTAATTTCTTCTCATAAACAACTTCAAATGGTGCTCTAAGAATAGTAAAATGTGGAGTATTATTATTGGCAAATTAAAGGATATGCAAATATTGATCCAAAATGGTTTTGTTGATCAATTTTGTATGATCTAAAAAGGCCAAGGATAATACTATAGCTTCTTCAATTTGAGTATTGCTTTCGAAGTGAAAAGCTAAGGTAAAATCCATTTTAGGATTCTAATTTTTAAACAATTTTACCCAAAAGTCATTAAAAAATCTACCATCACAATTAGTAACATTACTTTTGGAAAGTCATGATGTGGAAATATAGTAATGATGAAGAGTTTTACAACTTGGGTAGAAGGTCTTCTTATAGGAGAGAAAATAAGCTTATTTACTAAATAAATCCACTATAGTCTCTATATCATGTCATGGTGTTCACAATTAATGCTATCTTTTCAACAATTAATGAAGCTCTATTACAAAAGAAAATATCATTCCATGGAGATTTAGGAAGCCTCCTTGAGGAGGGATGGCATCAAAATACACAAGAGAAGCTAGTTGATGAAGCATATAAAGGACGTTTGAATAGAGATTAGCTGGAGACCAAACTAAGGCCAATACTGAAATAAAAATGGTTCAAGTAGATGGTACCATGGCAAGTCATTAAGCAAAGGGAAGAATCAGGTAATTCTAGAGTTTACAAACATGGAAGATAAAGTTTAATATTAAAGCAATCAAATAGTTTCAAGGGAACCAAATTATGGATCAAAGTTGAACTTCACCAGCATAGCTCAAAGTGCAACCAAGTGAAGTGGATAGTTTAAGGGTAAATGGGTAGTTTAAGGCAATAAAGTATCATAGATAGGTTCATAGTTTTAAGCCAAATGCACAATTTATCAAAGTGGCAAAGGTCGTTGTAAAGAAGTTCGAAACTTATACAATCTTTTAGGTCATGATGTATTAGATTGTAATAACTTCAGAGTTATTTTCCTTGTTGTTGCTAATGGTGGATTGATGTGGGTTTCTTTTTGTGCCAATCCTATCCAAGCGAAATTTAACTAAAAACTCTAATTTGTATCTCTTTGTCCTATTCACCTATGAGGTGTTTAAAAGAATATTAATGCCTCTCTCTCTCTCTCTCTCTCTAAACAGTCCCCAAAGCTCTCTCTCTCTCTCTCTCTCTCTCTCTAAACAGTCCCCAAAACAAACGCTTGATGCATCTTCATATGATTAATTAATCTTGTCAATTACAGCTTTTTGGATTTTTCTATGGTCGCTAGCTAAACTACAAGTAGTCAGAACATTGAAATATTAGTAGCTATAGTGGTAATGGGAATAAGTAATTTCTTCCCTAGACAACTTCAAATGGTGCTCTAGCAATAGCAGAATGTGGAGTATTGTTAGTGGCAAACTAAAGGATATGCAAATATTGGTCCAAAATGGTTTTGTTGATCAATTTTGTATGATCTTAAGAGGCTGAGGATAATACTATGTGCTGCTTCAATTTGACTATTACTTTCAAGGTGAAAGTAAAGTCCATTTTAGGATCTAGATTTTTAAACAATTTTACCCAAGTCATTAAAAAATCTAACATCACAATTAGTAGCATTACTTTAGGAAACTCATGATGTGAAAAGATAGTAATGATGAAGAGTTTTACAATGTGGGTAGAAGGTCTTCTTACAAGAGAGAAAATAAGCTTATTTACTAAATCTATCCACTATAGGCTCTATATCATGTCATGGTGTTCACAATTGATGCTATCTTTTCAACAATTAATGAAGCTCTATCACAAAAGAAAATATTATTCCATGGATATTTAGGAAGCCTCCTTGAGAAGGGATGGCATGAAAATACACAAGAGAAGCTAGTTGATGAAGCATATAAAGTATGTTTAAATAGAGATTAGCTAGAGACCAACTAAGGCCATTACTAAAAGAAAAATGGTTCAAGTAGATGGTACCATAGCAAATCATTAAGCAAAGGGAATAATTGAGTAACTCCAGAGTTAATAAACATGGAAGATAAAGTTGAATATTAAAGCAATCAAAATGCTTCAAGGGAACCAAACTATGGATCAAAGTTGACTTTCATCAGCATAGCTCAAAGTGCAACAAAGTGAAGTGGACAGTTTGAGGGTAAAAGGGTAGTTTAAGTTAGCAAATTGTCATAGAGGAGTTCAAAAAGCCTAAGCACTAAGATACTTTTAAGCCAAATGCACAATTTACCAAAGTGGCAAAGTCGTAAAGAAGTCCAAAACTTGTACAATCTTTTAGGTCATGATAGCTTGTTTTCGAATGTGGGTTTTTTTTGGTGCCAATCCTATCCAAGTGAAATTTAACTAAAAACTCTAATTTGCATCTCTTTGCCGTATTCACCTCTAAGGTGTCTAAAAGAATATTCATTCCTCTCTCTCTCTCTCTCTCCCCCTAGTCCTATCACTTACAAGTATTCACAATGTGAAATTATATACACAGCGTGTTGTAAAGAGTATTTGTGAATCACGAATGTAAGCTTAAAAATAGATCATATAGAATATCTTCTATTTCTTAATTTTTCCTAAAGTTTCTAATTTATTTTTTAAAAAACAAACCAGATTGGATCAGTTGTGGCATAATTTGTACAAGCCGTTACATACGACTTGGCATGGAACCCACGCTAAACTAGAACCACACACTTCTATGAACACTTCTATGAATATGTTGTTTGGATTGAATGTGTATCTAGACAAGGCATATGGCTTGGATTAACTTTGTTGTTGGTGAAAACATGTTGCGTAAACTGGATGAATTACGCCTTTACCAACCATCCATTGAGCACCCCTTCTATTATGCCATTGTGGCCATTGTATGTTCTATCAACTCACAAACTACGTAATTAGACCTTTCTGTCTGTCATTGCATGCGGCAGACACTAGTCCTCTAATATATTGTAGACATTCACAGATATTGGGCTATTACCTTGTGTGGCTGGAATTGGGATATGCTATGTTAGGCACCTTGGCTCGGAAGGACCATGAATTGATCATAGATTTGATGCCAAAAGATGAACCTGACATCCTATTCGATACTGTTAAGACGTTCTGAACGAGAGAGAGAGAGAGATAGAGAGAGAGAGAGAGAGGAACTGATTAGATATTCGTCCAATTAACAGGTACAATTGTATTACAGCCTCATGTTACATGATGGTGCAATGAAGGTACTCATAGAGAGTGAAACAAACATCTCTACTGAGCCAGAGCACTTGTGTTGTAGACCAAGAGTGCTCCTCCCAACAAGATAGCCCCCAATGTCACTGCCCACAGAGCTAGTCCAGTTGTACCTGCCAGAAGGTGGATTCCACAGTCAGGCCTCTGAAGAACTATCTATATTGCAAGGTCATTGATTGAGAGCAGTGTTCCAATTCTAGTACTGCAATCTCAATTTTAGTTTTAATCTTTCACCTGCAGGATTACAATGTTATAATTCTAGTAACCCAATCTCAATTTGAGATTTCATCATTCTTCCACAGGAAGACACTCTTTCAATTCTATTACCACAATCTCAATTGTAGATTTCATTATTGTCCTGCCAGGTTACCTGGCGCATAAACATCGCCGCTTGGTGACCACTCCTCAGGTGCGTAGATAGGACTGGAGAAGATAACTCCAAATCAGATGACACGCAAAATAACACAGACATCGACATGAGAGAGCAACTGGATAGGATTAGACTGCATAAGTCATGTGTGGTTCAGTACCTGTATCCATCAACGTTGGCACCATACTTCTTTGTGAACTGGTAGACTCCCTTGCCCTGTTCAAAGAAGGACCATACATGAAGGTGAAAAACAAGTCCCTAAGAGGGCTGGACAGTTAAAGCAGACACCAAAGCAAACAGGGAAGAAAAAAGCTTCCCACTTTAGCCTTCCTGCCAGAAGCATCAAGACCGCCCTTGAATTTGGTGTCTCCAGATGGCCCTGTTTTTGTTAACACAAAAAATCTCAGGTCAATGCTTAGATTATGGAGCACGAAAACTTCTCTCCGAGATCAATCGACTGTAATCGGGAAGAGAAGTGCCTGTCCATGCAATTGTTGAAGGACCAGTAAATCCATGCAATTCATGATTAAATTCGCACAGTACTGTAAGAACAGTTTAAAAAGCTAGACAATCCAGACTTCTTCAAAAAGATTACCAGACAATCGTGACGTTATCAGACAGTTTACGACCTGGATTTCAGCTTGTGCCTAGAACAAGAGATTAAATCACCAGAGGGTAAACATGCATTAATCCACAGATTCAAATCCTCCTTCGAAAGCTTCTGTGATAGCAAAGACGGAAGTGCCTGAACATGAATAAAAACCACTAAATGCCTGGTGTCCATCTTACGCATGCACAAGCAGTCGACATAATCCCATTGCGATTGCCGTATTGAGAATATAATAATGTGATTTCTCGGATTGTGAATATGACAACATCATGAGCTCATGGGAGGAAGGGACCAAATAGTTAGGTAGGTGAGTTCTGACAGAATCATAAGCTCTTAGTGTTCATGGAGGGACTGTATACATAGCCGGATGCAGATGGGTACTACATCTCCCCCTCCCTGGCCTAATGACTTCGAACAAAACAAGGAAAACAATGGAAAAGAGCCTCTGTATCCAAATGTGAAAATGTCAGAGACATGTTCTCGTATTACATAAGACTAAACCACATTGAAATACCATATTGATATTACACACTGGTAAGTTGAGACTCATATGGTACCAGATCACAATTCGATTGTCAGGTGATGGTGATGATTAGCCAAACCCGATCATGATTAGGCAATTCAAATTGCACGGAGCCATGGGAGGACAACACAGAAACCCTGAATGCAGACAATGAGGCACTGAAAAAGAGAGTACCGAGGGGAGTCTTGGTCTGGATCTTCTTGCCACCCGAGGCCTCCACTCTGAGAGGGGAAGAGCGCCGGCTGGTGATGGAGAGGGCGGGGATGCCGCGTGCGGCGACGACGCTGGAGCCGGCGAACTCCGACTTGCCGAGGGCAGTGGCAGGGGCGACGGCGGCGGCAGCGACGGTGACGGCAGCCATGGCAAGAGCACTCTCTGTGTGCGTCTGCGTCTGCGTCTCTGTCTCTCTGTTCCGCTGTGGAGTTGGGGCTTGTGGCTATGGCTGACACACGCCCAGGCAGAGTCTGAGACGTGAGCTTACCCTCTCTCCCTAGAGTTGTGTCGAGAAATCCCTTACAGACCACATAAAATGATGACAAAACAAAAATATAGCTTGTTGTGATCTTCTCTCTCTCTCTCTCGCGCCCCCCATCAGATAAGGTTTTGTTTGGCCCAAAAGCTAAAAACCTCATTTTTCCACATAAAAAATTGTAGATAATGTACATTTGGGACAATCTTGGGCTCACACCTTATCCTATCATTTTTCCATCACCTCCTTCCATTGGGCCTCCCTTTCTGGCTCAGCCCAATACAAAGCCATGGGTAAAACAATAAAATGGCTAGATTCGCACTCGGGCGGACACCAAGTATAACTCCATAAACATATGTTTCGAGGGGGGGTTATACACAGCTAGCAAATATTATAAATAAAGAAATATACCTTTTTATTTGTCAAAATCGATACTGGCTTACTTGAATGGTGGTTGTCACTTGTTCTCAAGCTCATTGGTTCATATTTTGCACAATGCAAATGTCGCTTTGTTTTTGGTTTGGGTGCTAGTGGAAATTTTCATCTTCTCAAGGCACCACCACTCAACACATCCGCTCTACACCCCTTCATATTTTTGTTTACTCAAGTGTGAAACACATCTAAGAAGGGGCTTCATGGCATCATCACAAGTGATAGTCCTCTAGGCCTCCCCTTGCAATATTGTTGCTAAGTTATAAATCACCTGTGGAACCATGAGCAATACCTTGGCTCTCTATTCATTTTCTTTGCAAAATTTGACAAATAGCCCAACAATTTTAGGTGTTTGATCAAATCATTGTTCTTATGTACAAACCGATTTGTCTTACAAGCAATGTCCTAGATAATTGCAACAAATGATTATGCAATAACTAATCTTGAAGGAAAACATGCCTCACAAACCAACCTATCTACAATTGAGAGCCATGGTCTAATTGAATCACCGCTTCACATAGAATAATTACATGTTAATCATTTCTCTTTTACTAACTTTGAATGGATAGACAAACAAGGATTTGAAGGAACATGAGATATAGTCTTGTACTTTTCCTTAACAAAAACAATGAAGAATTTATCATGCATATTTATCTTCAATAAAACTCGATATCGACATGTCTAATAACATGGGACAAAATGGAGGTCTTTTTTTTCTTCAAAAACCAAAGCCTCTTACATTAAATTCAGTATTACCAAATGTTGTACTTATATCAACTGAGTGGGTTGAGTTCACAATTTACTTAGGGATTATCTAGTGCATTTAGAAATACTTTAGCTTTTTAGCAAATTTTTGAAAAATAATTTTTAGATTGGTGAATTTTTTTTAACATTCATTATGATCCACCTACTTAGTACCATCTAACAAATGATACTATGCATGTATTTTGCCAAAAATAAATGTGCTTCTTTTGTGGTTGCTTTGTCTACTTGAGAAGTTGCATAACTCTCAATGTTATATCATTGGTGCTTTTTGTTAAGCCTTCTATTTTTAAACTTTGAATCTAGTTAAGACCTTAACTATTTGGTTCCATTCCTACCTTCATCATCATTACATCTAGTTATGCCAAATGGCCCTATTTCGAAGAGGAGCTGAAGAAGAGGGAGCGAAAGGCGTGGATATTGAACAACCTAGGTGAGAAAGAGGTGAGTAAATGAGGGATGGAACCACTTCAAAGTATAGTTGGTCCTTCAAGAGTCATCAAAATTTTAATATCATTATTGGGACCCAAAAGAAGCTCTATGCATGCATTGGTGTGCTTAATATTCTTATCATTTTGGTGGAAAATGGTGTGCTATTATTGCTAGTGTTGAATTGAGACTACTCCATAACATAGTGACCATAGCACTCTGAAACACATTGTTGCTAGTTTAGAAGATAGTAGATATATAATTGATTTCATTATTGGGATCCAAGAGAAGCTCTACGCATGCATTGATGTGCTTAATATTCTTATCATTTTAGTGGAAAATGGTGTGCTATCATTGCTAGTGTTGAATTGAGATTGCTCCATAACACAATGACCATAGCACTCTAAAACACATCATTGCAATATGAAGACAAAGTCTAGGTTTAGTTATATCTGTTTGTCCTCAACCACCTCTCTGATAAAGTGGTAATGGACTTCAATATACTTGGTTTTCTCATGAAAGACTAGATAACATGCTAATTGGATGGCACTTATAGAGTCCAAATGCAATGCATGAGTCATATCTATGATATCAAGGTTTGCAACAACCAAGCAACCTAACCATAGGACCTCCTTGCAAGCCTCAATGGCTGCAATATACCTAGCCTCGAGAGAGACAAGGCATTGCAATTTTGCACCCTAGACATCTAAGAAACAACACCTCTAACAAAGATGGAGACATAGCCAAAGGTGGAACTTCATACTATTTGTATGTACACAATCAAAGTCTGTGTAATCCATGACTCTAGTGTCATGGTTGCCATAGCAAAGGCACAAGTCTATAGTGCCCTTAAAGCATCTCATGATACCATTCATGACATCCCAATGTCATGTGCTAGATATCGCCATATAATGGGCCACAACTTCCACCACAAGTGCTATGTTTGGTCTAGTGATATCAGGGCATATATCAAGCTACCCACTATAGATGTAGGCCATCTCAACTCTCTCATCATCTGGCTATGGACAATCAACCTGACTCACCTTCATATGAGAAGGTAAAGTATTGTTGTCAATTGGCTTACCACCCCTGTATATGGAATCTCTCAAGTATATTACGAATGTACTCCTTCTATGGAACAATAGAGGAGTCCCTTAGAGCAATTGGGTGTAATGCACATACCAAGTAGTGAGAGGCATGGCCCATGTTATTCATCTCAAAGCTCTTCTTGAGTTGAGTTGCCAAAGCATCCAACTCAATGTAAGCACTCCCAACACTCAGCATGCTATCAACATATAGTACCCAAATGAGCACTCCCATCAATTAGCATATTATCAACATATAGTACCAAAATTATAAGGCTGCCATCATGGACCTTCTTGATGTAAAGACACAAATCCATATCACTATGGGAATAACCTTGTAAATGCATAAAGGCATCAAACTTGTGATACCACTCCCTAGGTGCTTGCTTAAGTCTGTAAAGACTCTTCCTCAACTTACACACTAGGTATTCCCTACCCTTTTCACAAAGCCCTTAGGCTATTGCATATAAATATCCTCATGCAGGTTCCCACGTAAGAAATCTATCTTAACATCCATGTGATACAAGTCTAGATCAATCTGGGCAACCAAGGCCAATACCAAGTGAAGGGTAGTCAAGAGAAAATATCTCATCAAAGTAGACTCCCTTTTCATATTTAAGACCCTTAGAAACCAAAAATGCCTTATATGCTAGCTTAGAGTGACCGAGATTGCTCTTCAACTTATACACCCACTGATATGGCAATGCATATTTTTCACTAGGTAATAGAACTAAATCTCATGTATGATTCTTATGCAGTGAATCAAGGTTTTCATACACTATAAGGCCATCCTGTGAGTCTCGTCCAAACATTCCAAGTGTAGTAGGTAGCATTGTAGAGACTTTGTATCTCCTAGCCACTCTTTGATAGCTAGTCGCAAAGAGTGTAGGTCAAGACTGCATGGCCCTCTACTATGAGTGATTATCTCCTAGCCACTCTTTGATAGCTACTCGCAAAGAGGGTATTTCAAGATTGCATGGCCCTCTACTATGAGTGACTATCACCTTTGTACATACCCTCCTCATAAGTAAGAGGCTTACCGGAATTGTTTCACCATGATATAATGCATAGAGGGTTCATAATGATCAGGAGGATATGAGGCTCTAATAAAGCATTGCAAGCTTGGTTGGAGGGCCTGGACATCTTGTCTTTGTCCAATATTACGATCTTGCACAACATGCAAATCCTAGGCCACTACATCCTCAGTAGTTGCAGGCAATTGATTGTACAATAACAATAGGCTTCTCTTAAATGATCACAATGCGTACCTCAATTACTGGCTTTGGTTGCTTATACATTTTTCCCTCATGAAAGACAACATCATGGTTGTAGATAACCTTTCGAGCTTGTGGATCCCAAAGGTGATACTCTAAGTTAAATGTAGGTGGCTAGGCATAGGCAATTTTTAACCCCCAATACATTAATCTCGTCACTTGGTAAGAAGACTAAAATTTTCAAGTAGCACATTTGGCTCTAGAGTATCACCCTCTTCAATGGCCCAACTACCAAGATCATCTCATTTTGTCACCTTAACATTTATATAAAAAATTTCAATAAAGAAGCCAACTAAGTCAAATGCATAAGATTTGAACTCATATTCATCTCAAAAAAGTGTGACCATTGAGACACTAGAGGAAGATTAGATTGTACCTATCCATGCCAATCCTACAATCATAAGATTCTCTCTTGCACCTGTCAAGGAAGCCTTCACTCTTCACCAAGTATAAATATGTTTTTTGTGTCATTAATAGCTACCCTTATATTAATCTCAAGACAACATCATTCTAATTCACATTGAGAATCCAAATCTTGGATTCTAGGCATAAACCTTCCATGCAATCCTCACATGCTTATGAGAACTAATGTCTAGTCATTCTTAAAGCACTTTCTATAGTAGAAAGGCTAGCAAATCAAAACTTTAATGATAGTTAGATGAATGCCCTTAATGAGACATTTGTCAAGCTCCAAAGACAAGATAAAATCCTAATAATAAAGTTGGGTGCACCTCTCACCTCTCTTATTACAGTCACCCTCAAACCCCAATCAATCTAGCCAACTAAAATCACTACAAAAGAACCCACCCTACGAATAGGACAAAGAACTATGTAGACCACCCAAGCTACCAACATGAGATCTAGGAGGAGGAGAAGAAATAAAAGCTAATAGAAAATGAAAAATAAGCCAAAAATTCTAAGAACCCTAAGGCAAAGCAAGAACAACACTCAAGGGACCTAGATAACATATCACCATTGTAGTAAGATAAGGAGAAAGAGGAGCTGAAAGTCACCTTAAAGCTTTCAAGAAAGCAAGCAGAAGAGCTCAACTACACCCATCAATGGGAGATTGTAGACCTAAGACTACCACTAGGATATTTATAGAAGGTCATATGCAAAAGAGCCATAAACAACAATAAGAGCCCAGTCACACCCCCATCCAAAAGAGTTGGTTTCTAAATCTAGTATACTTTTATTATTCACCGTTATAATAGTTTCCACACATGGCTACCTTTTGGTATCAATAAAGTAGTAGTCGCCATGTGGAGTCCATCACCTTTCTTGATAGTATCTAGGAGGACAATGTAACTTTTCCAGGATCTTCATGAAGTCTTCTCATCAAACATAATCTAGTGACTGCATGGCGAATTGATGCATTGTGTGAAAGACTAAGAAGTCATATGAAGATTCAGTTTGAGTCTATATGTGACAAAGTAGATTAATTTAATATAATTATAGATAAAACAACTCAATCAAAACAAAAGAAAACCAAATGTATAACTTTTATATTTATATACAATATCTTATTTGACTCAAAAGTCGTATAATATATAAATAAATCATGGTACAGTTGAACAAAGATAGCTTCAAATCTGGGTGGCTCAATATGGATATATAGTGCTAAATACTCGATGGGGAGATTGAGAAATCCCTCCACTTGATAACCAAAAGAATGAGATCTATGTACAAATATAATACGACTGGGTCATATAACCCGGATAATCCTAGAGGATATACCCATGGACTCAAGTCATCTCCTTGCTCTCATGAAACTCAACAAGCCCTAGAGGATTCGAGTAGAAAGTAAAAATTTAGACTATATGGAGCCTCTTGACCCAATGGATCCTTCACAACTCGTACTCAAGGTTGCCGATGAGATCAACACACATGCAATAGTTGGTAGACATCCGGTACCAACCCATATACTACATCCATTGTCATGTGTGAAGGAATTGATATCGTGAATGTGTAAAAATCCAGTCCATCAGGCAAAACATGTGCTCTCTCAAGGGTATACTACACTGCAAACCAACTTAGTACACCAAGGCGAACATCAAATGGAAGCTCTCCTGCACAAAATAACAAGTGTAAGAGACTGCCCTAACTTCTTTTTCCTTATAACTTTTAGTGGCTTACATTGCTCACTAATTACTTAGGATCATTCCCTTATCAAGTATAAGTCATAAAATCTCTCAAATTTCATAAGTTATTCATCCTTTTGTTTATAAGGTGTTAGTTGGCCTAAACTTATATTCTACTAGCAAACTAAGACTGGTTTTGCTAAGCTTGACTACATATCTCTCATGAGGATTTTTATGTACATCCATGGCTAAGAGAGAATAATCAAGATGACTTCATATTTTTAGATTAGTGACAAAGGAATTATGACGCTACAATCTAATGCAATTAGGGCTCATGACCCTAGTGAGTCAAGAATATACATACTAATTTTGATTAATCAGTTGCTTATTTACAAGAATAGGGGTATCCAAGTCTTTGGTTTCAAAGAACCAAAAAGCTTCAACCAAGTTTATTTCTTCAAGAATTCAAGTTCTTACAATATCATTTTCAATGTGCTTGAGTTTTTCGGCATCCACTAGGTAAAGCCCATTACACAATTTTCAACTTTTCTCGTAGATTTCTTGCCAATCCCATCCAAGAATGTTCTTGAGAGTAATAAAGGCAACATCATGCCTAAATTGAAAATTGTTGGATCCACAAGCCATAGTATACAAAGCTTAAAATATCTCATGGCCCAAAAGTTTGTCAAAAAGTCTCTAAAGAACAATAAATTCCAGTCTTTGTCCATTGATCACAATGTTGAATAACTTTAGAATCCTTATTTACAATCTTAATATAGTGATGGACCATAATTTAATACTCTAATATCACATGAAATATACCCCAACCCTAATTTACTTAAGAAGGGTAGTTTTTGGAAGTCATCTGGGGAGCAATCCTAGTCACCACCATATGTACTACTTTGAGCATATGAACTTAGATGGCTAGGTGTTCCCTAGGTCTAATTTACATATGAAGCATCTAGCCTCATCTCACAAGGATCAATGTGCATGTTCTTAAAGACACAACTATGGTCTCTAGTAGCAATCTAACATTGGAACTTAAAATGGACCCATTTCACAAATCACCCAAGATCGAGGTAGGTAAGCACCACACTTAGTTCAATGAAAGTGAGAAATGAGGGGGGAGTTGAGCATCAACCCCTATGCCCATAAGGTATAGTCTTACACCAGCCCCGTAAAACGGTGCTTATCGATTCTAGGACTAACTCATAGGAGGGTCTTGCTTATCAATCCTTATTCTAAACTTGGGAAAAGACATTTGACTAACTGAATCTACCTAACTATAGGAAAATTTCACAAAGATTCGTCTAGTCGCTTTCTATGGAGGCGTAATTTAGTATTCTAAACAAAGGTATGCTACACCACACTGTTATAACATATAAAAACAGCTTCCTTAATTAATGTTCATACTTGGTTCCTTGTCACACCCTTAATTTACAAACACTAGGTGATCCATATTTAAAAATATCTATCCTTGATTTTTATTCTCATATATATAATCACTTCAAGAGTGAACCAACCCAAAGCTAGATTACCATCCTTGCCCTATTCTTCACAGGCCTTCCAATGCTAAACCATGTTAGACTCATATAAGTTTCTAACCCTATCTTAGGTTCGAGACAGAGATTACAAACTCAAACCAAAGTCCTATTAGTTCTCACCCGCCATAAGGGTGAACCTTTTCTATACGGAAGACCAAAACATACCTAGCAGTGGTCAACCGCATTAGACGGTGGATAATATTACAAGTGAAGAGTAACTGAGGTGGCCCTAAGGATGGGAACATGCCTCAAATCTATCCGACTACTCAAGCTATGGATGTTATTAGTATAATTTTAGCATATTTAAAGGCAACCATAATAAATTGCTATTCTTTTCTTTACCAATCAATCTTTTTAAAATAATTTTTAAAAATTAAAAAATAAAGAATAAAGAATGTTTCCATGATTTCATAATCATGAAGTTCATGTCATGTGTTTGCACATATATTCTTCTCTATGCACACACACACACACACACACACACACACACACACACACACACACACACACACACACACACACACACACACACACACACACACACACACACACACACACACACACACACACACACACACACACACACACACACACACACACACACACACACACACATGATTTCCAATTTTTTTCTTATGAAAATAAACCATGTATTTTGAATGTATATGAATGCACTCAAATAAACGTATTTTTAGTTTATGTGCATGTAAATGTACCTTATTTTAAATAATGAGATCTAAATTAACTTTTCTTTGCGTAGAAAACACAATTTTTAACCATTTGAATTAATTAATATAATAAAATCACCTTTTCTTATAGAAACATCCATTTTTACAAAGTTAAATTTTTAAAGCTACGACAAGGATTTAGACCTACGAATTAATAATTAATCTTTATGTTAAATATTTTTTAATAAATTTATTATATTCTTAAAGATTTTTAAATAAAATTTAAAAATATTTATACTTAATTCTAATTGTTAATATAATTTACTTTTTAATTATACTTTTATCATGATTTTTACTATTATTTTAATTTTAATTTTAGTTTATAAAAGATAAAAATTTTAAAAAAATGTAATATTATTATATAAATCTTAAGAAGTTTTTATTATTAAAATTAATAAAAATATAATTTTTAAATACAAAATAAGAGTACTTTTAATTCTAACATAAATTTTCTAAGAATTTGGATATAATTTAGGTTATTTACTAATAATAAAGAATAAAATGTTATGCTATATGGGCCATATTAATTATCGAAATTTCAATATCATGGCTACCTAAGGATCCCCCAACATTGATGCATCGATGAGGGGCCATCATAGATGAGAAGGATAAGAAGAATAAGGTTTTTGGGTAGGGGGACGGTACAAGAATAGTCTCTAGCTCCTTTGTGCAGAGTTTCCACACCTCTAACTCATTATTATTGCTCCCTCACTCAATCACAAGAGTTGATTCGTTGTTGTTGTGTGCTCAAAATGAGAAGAGGGATCCCCCATTATATAATCTTAAGGGAGGTTGGGGGTGGGGGATGGAGGTCCACATTTTTATGAAGTTTAGGCAAGAGGGGACTATTCTCATTTTATTACAAAATGGATTTTTTCATTTTATACAAGAAAAGAAATATCTTTTTTTGAACTTTTATGAGTTTATAGGGAGTTTATCTTTTCTTATTTTAAATATAAGGCGAGCAAAGAGAAAGAGGGAGCAAAAAAAGTGGGGGGGAGGGGGTGTAATGCACCTACACTCAATCATTTACTCAACACGGCACAAAAAGGTAACACGATATGTTAAAGGCAAGATGTACTCTTGTGTTATTCAATGAAAGAAATGGTACAACATAAGCACATCCCAGGATTGCACCCTCGTGACATCGCACATTTGAGGGTTCACCACTGGGTATAGCGAATTGCACATAGAGTGAAAACCAAGTAGGGCTCAAAGTCACTAGTACTCCTTATAAAGATATTTCTAATAGCAATGATATGGCCCTTACACTCACCCCCACACAATGGATTGTTGTCCTCAGCAATTCAAGGGTAGTGCTTATCGGCTCATTCCGAGGTCTTAACACAACTCATGCTAACAAGTTGGTTAGTGTCTACCAGGAGTGGAGGCTTGAAAGTACTATGATAATCTAAGGTATGTCTCAAGGTACATTGGAAGTATTGTCATTGGTATTCTCCTTGAGCCAGGTAACAAAGGTCTCTTTGTTGCGTTCACAAGCCTCCACTTCCAAAATCCAAGTGGCTTCTTTGAGAGGGCTCCCTTTCCACTTGGTGAGGTACTCGGGGTAACCCTTGTGCTCCCAATGCTGAAGGATTGCCTTTACTTCGAAGGGGCCATTTGAATAAAGCAGTGGAAAGTGCCACCACATTGGGTGTTAGGGTAGAACATGCACAAAAGGCATGCATGGAATGCATTGTGGATGCAGATGCTCTTTGCTAGGTCCAAAGTGACCTCATTCAAAACTTGGATGATGTGGTATGGTCCATAGTACTGATAGTTGAACTTGGAGCTCATATTCTTTAGCAAGGATATATGCTTGGAACTGACGAGGACCATGTCTCCTTGTGTAAATTTACTATATTGCGCTTCCTGTGGGCTTGTTTAGTCATGGTGATCTTGCTCTTTCCAAACTTTGCTTGGTTGCTACATTTCTCTCTCTCCATTTCTTCAAGAAGTATTTTGCATCCTCATTTTCACCTTTGGAAACTCCTGAGGAGACTGAGGTCTAGCACTTTGAGAACGAGGGGTCTAACTCATATACTCTTGCATCAAATCAAAGGTGGTTTGTTGATCACTACCCCATGTGAAATTTTCATCTCCTTTAGTCAAGTGGGATAGTGGAGCCGTGACCATACTATAATCCTTTACAAACCTTCTACATAATATAGTGAAGCCTAAAAATTCTCTAACTCTTTTCAAGGTTGGCCAATTCTTCACTGCTTCGACTTTCTTGGGGTCTGCTTTGATGCCTTTCTCTCCTACAATGAACCCTAGGAATTCTAGCTCCTTCATTGTGAACTCACATTTTTAGGGTTTTGCATATAATTTCTTTTGCCTCATCTTCTCACAAATGACTAATCTTAAATGTTCCTTGTGCTTCTCTAAAGTTTTGCTATATAGAATAATAGATCATCTATGTAGATAATTATGAAAACAGCTATCTCTAGCATGAATATTCCATCCATTAAGCCACAAAAAGTTCATTGCCCATTACTCACTCCAAAGCCTAGGACTAGCCACTTAAACCTTCCATATCTAGTGCAAAAAGTTGTTTTTGGGATATCTTCTTTGACTATGTGAATTTGATAGTAGCTTGACCTAAGACCAATGTAGCTAAAGTATTTTGCTCCATGGAGTCGATCTAAGTCTTCAACTAAGGGCATGGGATATTTGTTCTTCATGGGTGATCTTGTTAAGGGCTCTATAGTTGATGCACAATATAAGTCCCACATCCTTCTTCTTAATCAACAGCATTGGGGCACCAAATGGGGACTTGCTTGGGTGGATAAAGCCTTCTCTTCTAATTCATGCAATTGTTTCTTCCACTCTATTAGTTCAATGTGTGATTCATTTGATATGGGGCCCTACCTGACGGGACTGCCCCTAGGATTAACTCAAACTTGTGGTCTACATCTCTTTTAGGGAGTAAGCCTTTGGGTAGTTCTTTGGGCATCACATTTGCATACTCCTTAAGTATTTCTTCCACTTCTTTATTGCCAACTTGTGGTTTGGGGTCGTTAGTGACCTCATTCTCCACGGGTCTGATCGTGCATAAGTATACAATATGTCTTACATAGCTCATCTAATTCAGCCCAATTCTCTGCATCAATAAGTTTGGGTTTGACACCCTTATAGTGCAATAAACTACAATTACAACATACTGAAAATGAAGTACATCAGTAAAAAAATCAATGCCAAAGAGGAGCAATTACTGATATAAGACAAACTGAAATTGCCAAGGAATAGCTCTGACTAGCAGTGAGTGAATATGCGATGGGCACCGAGAACTGTCAAAGGATATATGTGTGTCATATTGAAATACATCCCATAGGCATAACCATCATACATAGAGTGGGTCTCATGACGGGTAACAGAAGAGACCAACCAAAGGCACAATGGATTGAGTAATGTAACGGAAGCTCAGTACATAACCAACCAAGATACATACATCATTGACAACATTATTATAGAGATCGGTGCTAGCCCAAAAGTAATGGTTGATCAGCCCACCAAGCATCAACTATGTACATAAAGCATGACAAGAGCATGTACATGTCACCAAGTCCCATGATCTCACTGTAAGACCCTTGAGATCAATTGCATAACCAAATGCTCAATGTAATATCCAAATGTTGAGTAATAGCTCCCATTGGAACAAAAGTCAAATGCTAGACAAGCAAATAAAGTTCAAAACATCATGTGGAAGGCATACATATATCTAAGATCCAAGTAGCATATATCCAAGAGCATCCGACCTAAGTAACTTGTAAAGCTCTCATTGGAGCATCAAACAACATACATAATAGTGAATTATAGTCAACATTAAAATTCAAAGCTCCAGTCTCAACTCAAAAGCAATCTAGGAGCATAACCAAGCATGTAACATGAACCATAAGCATTGGTACATCACCCCGAATAAGCACCCAGGAGCAATAGGCATATGCTTTCACTAATAAATAAGCTCCATCCTTGTAATAAATAGCAACAAATCTCTATCCATACTGAGCAAACGAAGTGCTCTAATCAGCCCAAAATGATCTCCAATGCATTAACATAACATCCATAAGTGCTCTGATACCAAAGGGCATCAATAGAAGCATTGCATAAGCATGTAGAGGCACTGTAGAACTCAGGGCAAGCTGTCCCAAAACTCTCAACATCAATGATAGTGAATGTAAAGCTCAAGATCGATGCCCGATTCCAAATAGAAGTGTCAGTAGGTGTTGCCAACGATCACCGAGGTTGCCAAGAGTGCCACTAGAGGAGCCTTTTAGAGGCTAGATGAGTAGCTGAACTGATCTAGGGAGATCAAGCCAAGAATAACGCAAATCACACAGCCTGTCCTAGGGGTGCTACAAGGTGTTTTGAGGCAAATGGGGGGTAAGGCAAGCTCCAAGGGTTGCTAAGGAAGGCATGCAAGAGATCCAACGTAGTTGCAAGTAGCTTGGAAGACATGGAGTATCAAAAGCATACCTTCAAATAATAAGCCACGGTTGCCAATGAAGAAACCTTCAAATGCAAGATGAGGCAATGTTGGGCTCGAGCTCTCAGGAAAGATGGCTATGATACCAATTCAAGGGAGTGAAAAGCAAGAGCTATAGTGGAAGAAGCAAGAGCAAGAGAGAGAGACACACACAAGATGTGGAAACTCTAACAGTCACAATGTGTGACCGTCCTTCCCTTTATTCAAATGTCACTAAAAGAATAAAGAATGATGTCACTAAATTGATTTCTTATTAAGCATTCTCTATTTAATATATTCATGTCAATAAATTAATGACTCGCTTTTCTTTAAGTGTTGATGATGATCTAGCATGGCCATGAGACCATTTAGAGATCAATATTCCTAGTGCATCACTTAATGGGGTGATCAGAGCACTGTGATGGGGATATTTGGTACAGGAAGCGCAAGTTATGAAGGGGGAAAGAAGTGTCTGCCAAGTGTAAGAGTGAACACAAGAACCAAGGAGTTATACATAAATGAAGATGGATTAAGTTCTAAGAAGAGGAAGTGCATTAGCATTGTGTATATGTATTTATGCATGCATCGAGGGACTCCTAGGAACATTTACTTGTATGTAATGAGCATTGCATTCATTTGGGGTCATCCTCTCCCTTACAAGTCAAGGTTTAAGGTATTTTCTTTCATTAAGAAAGACAAGAGAGGTAATTCTCTCACTCAGAAAGACAAGAGATGTGATCCTTTGGAAGTGAGGAGAGAAGTGATTTTTTCTTTCTAAGGTCTAAAAAGACACAAGCTTTTGTGTGGAAGTCAATCTTAAGGTTGAGGCCCAAGGCAATTTAATGAACTCTCTGCTTGAGGTGGTTGCATGGACCACAAGCTGAGTACAGTTTGAGAAGATGTTCTTTTAAAAAATACATGGTGAATCCATTTTTAAAATATCTCATGATAGAAAGACGATCTCTAAAAATGGGCCGCTTGGGTGATTGGAAATAGTGAGATCTACAACTTTTGTGTTGGACATTTTTTCATCTGAACAACACACAGAGAGATATCTCAAAATTAGTGCTCTAGAGTAGGTCTAGGAACAACCACATCTTGCATGAAGATCAACTCAAGTCTCTCCAAGAAGAGAAGCTCTTGGAAGCCTATAAAAGAGGAGGCTCTCCTTGTGTGTGTGAGAGACAGAAGGAAGCATCACTTTGTATGCATCCAAGAGGAGAAGAGAAGGTGCAAGTGCTACGGAAGCTCTACCGAAAATCAAGTGCTATGGAAGCTCTGATGAAATCAAGTTCCAAGAGGAGAAGAGAAGGTGCAAGTGCTGTGGAAGCTCTGTTGAAATCAAGTTCTAAGAGGAGAAGAGAAAGTGCAAGTGATGCAGAAGATGTGCTAAAATTAAGCGCCAAGAGGAGAGCCCTACACAATATGTGTAGGAGAGAAGGAGACTCAAGAAGGATCAAAAGATGCCAACTTCCAAGTTGTGCAAGTGTTAGCCAATTGTATACCGTGCAAGGAACCATGATCTTGTTTCTAAGATCTACAAGTAAGAACTGGCTTATGTGTAACAGAGGACCTTTCTCCTTGTCAATAATATAACTTCGCAAAGGGGGGGGACTGGCCCATCTTCGATTCCAACTTCTCAACCATATGGGATCAGCTTAACTCAAGTCAGTCAATTACACCTTACTCAATTCAAGATGGTTGTTTGTATCATCATCAAGCAATTTGTATAGCATTACCATTGCGACACAAGGTAATGGATGAAGCACATGTATCTTCATATGCTAGACAAAGGGGTATTCTACCCACTACTCAAGCATTGGAAAGACATTTCTTTTGGCCCACTCTCAGAGCTGACATTGAAAGATATGTCCGCGAGTGCAAGATATGCCAAAAAGTAAAGTATGACAGGCATAAACCACCTGGTCTATTGAAGCCATTACCTATTCCCAATGAGCCTTGGGAAAGTATAGTCATGGACTTTATCATGGAGCTTCCTTGCACACAAGCAAGCAACGATGCAATCTGGGCTATCATTGATAGATTCAATAAGCAAGCTCACTATATACCTGTGCAAAAAACAATCAAAGCCAATCATATGGCTAAGCTATTCATTGCTTATATTTTCAAACATCATGGCATCCCTAAGTCCATTATAAGTGATCGAGATCCCCGCATGACCAACCTCTTTTGGCAAGCTCTCTTTGAGAACCTCGAGACAAACTTAAAGTTTTCATCCCCTTATCATCCTCAAATGGATGGGCAGAGTGAAAGTGCTAATTCTACTATTCTAGACCTTTTGAAATCCTATGTCTCTGATAATCAAAGAGAATGGGAAAAGTATTTGCCTTTAGTAGAGTTTGCATACAATAATACAGTGCACTCTAGTACTGGTAAGACACCCTTTGAGATCATCTACGGTAAGCCTCATTTACCACCCATCCTTCTTACGAAGGATAAGATCTTCAGATGAGTTTGTTAGAGACATTGATACAACTTTCACTCAAGTAAAAGTTGCTATCCAAAGAACACAAGAGAAGCAGAAACATGAAGCTGATAAGCATCATCGTAAGTTAAATCTCAATTTGGGACAACATGTTCTTCTTAATTTTGAAAAGGCTCACTTAAAGAAGCAAAAAGGTCAAAAGGGTAAAGTAATTAAGCTTTCTAATCGCTATTATGGCCCTTTCAAGATCACAAATAAGATAAACGATGCGACTTTTTGTTTGGATCTACCAAGTCATTGGAACATTCAGAATGCTTTACATACAAGTTTGCTACGTCCCTATATTGGAGAACCTCCAATGGAACCAATCAAGGAAGATTTACCTGACATAGAAGAAAAATAAGAGTTTCTTGTGCCTGAAAGAATATTACACCATCAGGACAATACTCTAAGATCAGGTAAGGTATTACGAAAGTATTTGGTTAAGTTTAAGAATTATCCCCCATTGGATGCTCAGTTTATGACTGAGAGAGAACTACAAGACTTTCCAGATATTCTTAAGGACTGTGTATCCCCTCTATAGTTGAGGTCAACTGTTTAGAAGCCAAAGGGATGTCACTAAATTGATTGCTTATTATGTATTCTCTATTTAATAAATTCATGTCAATAAATTAATGACTCACTTTTCTTTAAGTGTTGATGATGATCTAGCATGGCACCATGAGACCATTTTGAGACCAATATTCCTAGTGCATCACTTAATGGGGTGATCAAAACACTGTAACGGGGATATCTGGTATAGGCAGTACAAGTTATGAAGGGGGAAAGAAGTGTTTGCCAAGTGTAAGAGTGTATACAAGAACCAAGGAGTTACACATAAATGAAGATGGATTAAGTTCTAAGAAGAGGAAGTGCATTAGCATTGTATATATGTATTTATGTGTGCATCGAGGGATGAATGGGAACGTTTATTTGTGTGTAATAAGCATTGCATTTATTTGGGGTCATCCTCTCCCTTACAAGTCAAGGTTTAAGATCTTTTCTTTCATTAAGAAGACAAGAGAGGTAATTCTCTCACTAAGAAAGACAAGAGACGTGATCCTCTGGAAGTGAGGAGAGAAGTGATTTTCTCTTTCTAAGGTCTAAAAAGACACAAGCTTTTGTGTGGAAGTCAATCTTAAGGTTGAGACCCAAGGCAACATAATGAACTCTTCTTAAGGTGGTTGCATGGACCATAAGTTAAGAGTACAGTTTGAGAAGTTCTTTTTAAAAAAGACATGGTAAATCCATTTTTAAAATATCTCACGATAGAAAGACGATCTCTAAAAACAGGCCATTTAGGTTATCGAAAACAGTGAGATCTATAGCTTTCGTGTTGGATGTTTTTTCATCCAAACAACGCACAGAGAGATATCTCAAAATTAGTGCTCTAGAGTAGTTCCAGGAACAACCGCATCTTGCATGAAGATCAACTCAAGTCTCTCTCCAAGAAGAGAAGCTCTTGAAAGCCTGTAAAAGAGGAGGCTCTCCTTGGGTGTGAGAGAGGCAGAAGGAAGCATCACTTTGCATGCATCCAAGAGGAGAAGAGAAGGTGCAAGTGCTACAGAAGCTCTACTAAAAATCAAGTGCTATGGAAGCTATGCTGAAATCAAGTTCCAAGAGGAGAAGAGAAGGTGCAAGTGTTGCGGAAGCTCTACTAAAATCAAGCGCCAAGAGGAGAGCCCATGTAGGAGAGAAGGAGACTCAAGAAGGATCAAAAGGTGCCAACTTCTAAGTTGTGCAAGTGTTAGCCGATTGTATATCTTACAAGGAACCGTGATCTTGTTTCCAAGATCTACAAGTAAGAACTGGCTTATGTGTAACAGAGGACCTTGCTCCTTGTCAATAATATAACTCCACAAGGGGGGGGGGACTGGTCCATCTTCCAGTCCCTAGTGTGTTGCCAATTTCTCTACCTCTCTCTCTCTCTACATCTTTCTTTTCTCTCATCTATTCTCCCTCTGTGCTAGCATAATATTCGCCATATATATTTTAACTATATAAGAAATTCAAGCGTGTATCTCATTTCTTATAACAAATGAAGTGATAGTGATGGGTGCCTACCGCTTGTAGTGTATAAGTATGTGGGTGTACTGTTAGTGTAACTAATACATGGGCGGCTAGGCACAGGCATCTTTACCCCCAACAAAGCAAAACAGAGTATTGGAATGCAAAATAAGCCCAATGTATGTACATCATAACATTCAGTGCCCAATGAATGACATGTACATCATAATATAACATTATCAGAGTATCAGAGAGTAAAGCAAGCCCAATGCATGTACATCATAGCATTCAAAAGCCCAATGATACCAAATAATATATCCAATAGCATATACATGACATAAATATCTAAGCCTGTAAATAGTAGATCATTGACCAATCCAACCTCTGCCAATACGAGTGTAAAGGAACTTAAAATGAGAATTCAAAGCTCAAATAATAGAATGTCGAACCTAACCAATAGTGGTAAGCATACATATGATCTAAGAGCATTCCTAGTGGTATAAAAGTATAAATTTCACTTATATTTAAGATATATGCTTTTTTTTCCACTTTTTATGACAACAATAAACCTTCCAATGGTTGAGGAAAGTGATGTCTAATTGATTCACAGAGCATACCCAAGAATCAATAACTTATCCAAGCATTAAACCTTTAGAGAATAAGCATCAAAGAAGCATCAAAATTCAAACGTCTACTGCCCCAGAGTGTGAATAGTGGATCTACCCATAATTGTCAATCAATGCTAATCATTCTCTTTCCAAATAGATCCCAAGATGGAGTCCAATATGCCTAATGAAGCTCCCAATAGTTGGAAGAAGCATAGGAGAAGACCACTAGAGAAAATGCTAGAGATAGGAGTAGAAGGATAACCCCTAAAAGTGCACTTAAAAATACAAAGGTTGCTCTTGGATTTTCTCCTACTATGGATGACCTTCAGAGGTCAGTTGGCAATGGTCAAATTCCCTCTTGGAACTAGGGAAGAAGCTAGAGAAGGTGGGGAGCTAATGCTTATCTCAAACGGATGAAGACATGGTTGCCATATGCAGGCTTAGTTTGTAATATTCCCGCCACAGTGCTTCATATCAAGAAACAAATTTGAACTTGAGACGTTTTAAAAATTGCTCGTCGAGCTATCACATAAGTGACTACACGTAATTTTCTTAATATCAAGTCTCGCATTAAATCAATTTTGCAGTCCGACGTGAGAATATGCCTCAATGATCCCAGCCAACAAAAAGCAAAGACACCTCGTAAATAATATTACGATAGCCTCACCATATAATTTTTTCTGCATTATATTTGATTTGGCATTCCCATTTCCATTTAATGCATCGAGGATCAAATTGATTTCGTAACCGCAAGACAAATCGCAAAAGCCTCAATTGGTAGATGAAGCACACAGAAGAACAGGACATGACTTTATATACTAGATAAGTCATGAAGTAACTAAGCCAAAAAAATGACATTTTTAATGCCTGGCGAGAGGAAGAGCATTAAATAATCATCTCCATGCCACCATCCAATAGGTAAGCAATCAAAATGAATATTTAATAAATCTCAATTGGCTCTTGACAAGTAGCCAAAAGAATTAGTCAACTGCATACTCCCCCTTGTGCCTATAAATACACCCCCTCTCCTTCACAAAAAAAGTAAGAAGGAATACCTCCTGATGATGGGAAATTTTCTCTACTTCTCTTATCCATTGAAGCTTGAGCCTTGAAAGAGGAAAATATCCCCCTTCTACCTCATTTTCATTTTCTCTACCCTCTGCTACGCCTTCACCCCATACGATCATTTTCTCTACCCTCTGTTACACCTTCACCCCATATGACCATACCACTAATCGAAACGCTGGCAAAAAAAAAATGGATGACCATCAACTCTCCCTGAATTACCACATCAATTTCGCCTAACATCCATGGCTCCGCAAGATCACAGAAATTCAAAAAGCACATTTGAAGCAAGGGTAGCAAGGAACATGGCCGATGGAGAAATAGACACGATAGAAATTGACGAGACCCCTGTTACAGCAAACCTGAGAGAGGTAACATCTCATTAATTTAGAAAAAATTAATGTTTTATAAGCTTATCGCTTTATTTGGCTTCAAACAATTATAAACGTATTCTAATGAAAGTGCATATGAACTGTTGCTTAGGAAAATAACCTAAGCAATATAATAATTAAATATTCAATGAAAAGACTCTTTCACTTCAAAAAGGATTATATGCATATCATTAAGAAAGTAGATTAACTATGGTTTATTTCGCGATATGTATTGTTATTTCATTAATAACACATGTGATCATAATAACATAAAAATAGTAGATATTGTTAAAAAAGGGAATATTTTATATTTTTTCCCTAAAAGCAACTATCTCTATTTCATTTTGCTAATGATAAACAGATGCATATGAATTTTATAAAAATTTATAGAAAATCATTTAGATAATATCATGAAATAATCAATGCATTAAATCAACGAAACATTGCATAGGAAAATGTATACTAGACACGTATAAATATATAACATGATATCTGAAAGATGAAAGAAAAATTGCACTTATGATTTTTGCATTGTCTGGAATTAAAAAATTCAGAAAAAACAATCATTTTTACACTTAGGACATAGCTAAATGAAAATTGATCTTTCTAGATAACATTGAAAGTTTGGCAAATGGTCGATATCATCGATTAAACCATGGAATATGAGTAGACTAAAAGTTAAAAAAAATTCTTGCTGAAAACACACATAGTGGTAATATTAATAATTATATTAGCAAGAGCATCAATATCATGAGTTGACCCACGTATTAATCAGCAAGAAAACCTAACCTAAAATATACAGAATGTTGAAGTGAAAATAATTATGAAATACTCGACGACCATGAAACTATCAATATCGGAAAATTAAATAAATATCAGAAGTTTATAGGACTTATTGGACATTGATAAGAATTTTTCGATAAAAATTCTAAAGCGTAAATAGACTTCAAAAAGCATTTGAAATCCTGCTAAGCGCGGGTTAGGGCAGGGCAATGCATGAATTGCCTATAATAGGCATAAATGCCCATATTATCTTTTAGAGAAAAAATAATAAAATTTTCATTAGGATAAAATAGACTTCTTATAATTAATTAGATTCATGAAATAACTTGCGAATCTCAAAAAAGAGTTATAAGTAGGAAGTGAAATCCTAAGAATAAAGAGAAACCCTATATTTCAGTGGGGTTGCTTTCCTATGCTAAAAACACTTATTGTTGTTTCTTTTTTATTTGTGCACACATTGATTGTTGCACAAGAAAGATTGATTGTGCTTGCAGTAGTTAGATTTGATTGTAAATATATAATCAGGATAATAAGAGGAAAGATCATGCTATGCCTCTCCCACCATGGCTAGACGCGGAACTCTGCTCCAAGAGGGATTGTTTTGTACCATCGCGAGGAGATTTAGACCAGCCCCGATGACAAGAGGTCGCTTGATGAGGAATCCATTAGGCAGAAGGAGGCAAGAGTGCCACGGGGGCTCTGGCCATAAGTCTCTCAATCGCTCCTAGGAACTGCCTGACCCTCACACGAATCAAGATGAAATACTAGAGTCCCCGGTGTACCAATGAAAGGGACAAAAATCTTGGAGGGTTTCTTTTCTTCTGCGCAGATAGAAGGGATTTTTTGGTGAACAAAGGTTTATCTTCTACGTAGACAGAAGGAAAAAATTATTGTAAATAGCTTTGCAAAATAATAAGTAAATATGTTTGATCAAAAAACTATTTTCTCTGTATTTGTGTTGTGCCGTATAAATAAATATATTAATTAACAAAACTACTTTTATATGCCATAACTTAATGTGATAGGTAATTAGAAAACTAAAGAAAACCATTTGTGGAAAGCAGGTGGATGAGATCCTTGACGAATCTGTCCTATAAGGATGGGTGGTCTCAGTAAACTAGGAGCTTCTCTCAAGAGATTAAACGAAACATTAATTTGAAAAAATTAGGTAGAGACGAGCATTGACTTACCTAGGGTCAAGTCTTAAAACCTTGATAAAAAATTATCTTAGGGGAAAGGTGTGGTGGCTGTGCCAAAATTCTGTTAAGGTTCCCTAAATCCTAACCAGTTACTGAAAGAAAGCGTTACACTCCATGAACCAAGGGTAACTACGATAGCTCCAGTCAGACACAAGAAGCCCTTATGGGACACCTTCGATGGAGCTAGCTGATGTATCGATACCTCAGTTGTCAAATTAGGACCCCGAGCTTATAGGTTGATCCTCATGGGGACGGTCGGTACCTTGCGTTACGGGGTGGACTTTGGGAAACTTAGACGATAGACCCCGTGCATTCTCGCGAGTGCCAGGCGAAGCCGTCTAGGATAGTTCCCCGATGAACCACTAATGTGTTGCCATGGAATTGTCAAGTAGGCATGTGACACGTTGTATCATATCATAATTGAAATTAAAAATATCTATGGTTTTTAAGACCACCTGTTCTAAGTAATAATCATCCTGCTAATTGTTAAGGGATAAAAATTGGCAAAATAATGAAGCTTGGAACCAGTTTATTGTTTTTCGAGCAATGTATACATCTGGTTGACTCCACATATGACGAGTGAAGAAGAGAAATGATGAGGATACTTGATCGCTTACATGATCCATCCCTTGTGAATCGCGAAAGAAGATGGTTCTGGGATGAGCGTTACTATTACATCAAGGCCGATCGGTTCTTCATCATGCAAACTAATCTGAAATACCTTAAATGGATGGAAAATTTAAAAGTAGTTGAGGTCTTTATCTTTTGTCCCATCTAGAAGGAATTCACTTATGATTACTAGTGGTCGGTAGATACGTCTAGACCGTTATGTCTATGACAAGGTGCTAAGAAGGTAATCCTAGCCGACATGATTATAATCCAAGGATGTCGCAAGTATCGAGATTATGGTATCCATGGTTTTCCAGATCTACCATTTCCACAATATAGGTTTCTGGGCATAGATAGCAATTGGACTACTTTCTTCCACATGAATGTAACTGATATCCATCCCTAAAAAAGAAAGAAATAATGATATCCTATTTTGAAAATTGTACATATTATCCAGCCTAACCTATCAGTGCCAAGAGTAGATGAGCTACTTAACAGGCTGCAAGAGGTGAAAATCTTTTCCAAGATTGATCTCCGATCTGGTTATTACCAAATAAGGATCAAGGAAGAAGATATCCCCAAAATTTCCTTCAATACCAGATATGGTCATTTTGAATTTCTTGTAATCTCTTTCGATCTAACCAATGCCCTTGCTACATTTAAGAGATTAATGCATGGCATTTTCGACCTTATCTTAATGAGTTTGTCCTAGTCTTCTTTGATGATATCCTAACATACTCCAAGAGAGATTAAGACCATGAGCTGCAATTACGCATTTTGTTGGACACAATGAGGACACACAAGCTCTATGTGAAGAAAAAATGTGTGTCTTTTTCAAAAGACAGATGGAATATGTCACATTCATAGTATCTGTTAAAGGAATCTCTGTAGACCCAGCCAAAGTTAGAGATGTTCAAGAGTTGCAACCTCCAATGATAGTTAAGGAAGTGAGAAGTTTTTTAGGGCTAACTGGATGGTATAGAATTTTCATAAAAAATTATGCCTTAATAGTTGCACCTCTCACTAATGTACTGAAAAAGCAAACTGCTATTGTGTGGATACCCATTCAACAAGCCAGTTTTGAGCAACTCAAGAAAATTTTGGTAATAGCACCCATTTTAAAGCTACGTGACCTAAGTCAAGAATTTGAGGTCATAACAGATGCAAGTTCTCTTGCACTAGGTTGTGTGCTTATGCAGCAAGGTCATCCGATAGCCTATTCCTCAAGAAAACTGAAAATCCATGAGAGGAACTATGCAACCCACGATCTTGAGTTGTTAGCGGTGATCCATGTTCTCAAATTGTGGCGACACTATTTGCTTGGAAGCAAGTTTACTTTGGTCACTGACCACAAAAGTCTCAAATGGATCCTTACTCAACCAGACCTCAACATGAGGCAGCATCGATGGATTGAAGTCTTGTAAGAATTTGATTTTGAAATCAAGTTCAGACCTGGAAAAGAGAATGTGATTGTTGATGCATTAAGTCGTAAAGCTTTTCTGAATGCACTTATCATGGAAGAGCCATCTATAGGAGAGACTTTAGCTACCATGATATCGATGCCTAGCAATCTAGTCATTGAGCTAGGCAAAGAATAGGTAGACAAGGATCCTAAGTATCAACTAATGCTTAGAGAAATCCCAGTTAAGGATGCTAATCCTAAGCTCACAATCAAATACCAAAATTTCACCGTGAATAATAGACTTGTCTATTTCAAAACAAGGTTCTACATTCCTCTCAGTCAAGTATTGAAGAAGAAGATATTATGGAAAGCCTATGACTCCCCGTTCTTAGGACACCTTGGCTATGCAAAGACTCTTAATGCAGTCAGGAAAAGTTACTACTGGGAAAGATTAAAGCATGATGTACTCAGATATGTTACTATATGCCTAAGTTGCCAGTAGGCGAAAGCTGAGCATGTCAAAATGCTAGGCAAGCTCCAGCCACTTGACATTCCATAAATGAAATGTGAGTTCATCAGTATGGATTTCGTAGTTGGCTTACCTTCTGTTCAAGGAGGGTATGATTCAATCATCTTATCCCAATCAAAAACCAACTACAAAGTTGACAAAGGTCACTCATCTTATCTCAGTCAAGACTAACTATAAAGCTTCAAATATTGCATGACTATTTGTGAAAGAAATCTTTAGGCTTCATGGATTGCCTAAACAGATAGTTAGTGATCACAACTCTCTGTTTACGTCACAATTCTGGAGAAGCCTATTTGAAGTAATTGGAACTCAGCTTTGCTTTAACACAACTTATCATCCCCAAACCGATGGTCAAACAGAGTAGGTTAATCAGGTCATTGAAGATATACTAAGAGCTTACTATTCCAGAGAGCTGACAAGGTGGATACAGTATTTTCCCTTAGTAGAACTGACAAGGTGGATACAGTATTTTCCCTTAGTAGAATTTTTCTACAATGCGTCATATCACCAGAGTATTCAAATGACTCCATTTCAAGCATTGTATGGTCAAGATTGTTTGACACCATTGAATTTCTCTAATCCAACCCTAAAGGTTGAGGCTTCTAAGAAAATGCTAGAAGACATGGATGATCAGGTCAAAACTATCAGACAAGACATCAAAGCTACCAAAGACTGCCAGAAAGCTTATGCTGATCTAGGACGGCAAGAGCATATCTTCCAAGAGGGAGACATGGTTTTCATCCATGTACACCCAAAGAAGAGCTCTCTATCATTAGGAAAGTTCAAAAATTTGAGTCCAAGGTGTTGTGGACCATACGAGGTTCTCAAATGCCTAGGAGCTAATGCCTACAAACTGCAACTTCCTGATCATGTGAAAGTCCACAATGTATTTCACATTAGTCTTTTGAAAGCTTATGTGGCAAATCAAGATCATATTCTTAATGACCAACAAATTGTAATGCCTAGTCAAGGAGCCCTTGAACTCCAGCCTGATAAGATTCTAAATATAAAAGAGAAACCTTTGAGAAGCAGAACCATTAGAGAGTATCTTATCGAATGGAAATACTTTCCTCTTGAGGAGGATGCCACTTGGATAGAAGAGATAGCTCTAGAAAAACAATTTCCTGAGTTCTTTTTCCAAATGAAGACATCTCGACTCCTTTGAGGAGGAGAGAATGTAATATTCCCACCACAGCGCTTCATATCAAGAAACGAATTCGGGCTCGAGGCATTTTAAAAATTACTTGTCGAGCTGTCACATAAGTGACCGCACATAATTTTCTTGATATCGAGTCTCCCATTAAATCAATTCTACAATCTGACATGACAAATTGCCTCAATGATCCCAGCCAACAAAAAGTAAAGACTCCTCGTAAATAATATTATGATAGCTTGATCATATAATTTTTCCCGCATTATATTTTATTTGGCACTCCTGATTTCATTTAATGCATTGAGGATCACATTGATTTTCGCAAGACAAATCGCAAAAGCCTCAATCAATAGACGAAGAACACGTAAAAACAAGCATGATATTGAGTAAGTTAAGTATCAAAGAGTATGATATGACTTTATATACTAGATAAGTCATGAAGTAATTAGTCCAAAAACCATCATATGAAGTTGTTTTGAAAAGAAAAAGACGTTTTTGAAAAAATAGGCAAAAAAACTTGACTTTTTTTATGCATGGAGAGAGGAAAGCATTAAATAATCATCCACACGCCACCACCCAACAAGTAAGCAATCAAAATGAATATTTAATAAATCTCAATTGGCTCTTGACAAGTAGCCAAAAGAATTTGTCAACTACATACTCCCCCTCATGCCTATAAATACACCCCCTCTCCTTCACAAAAAAATCAAGAAGGTCCTAATGATGGTCCATTGAATCTTGAGCCTTGAAAGAGGAAAATGCCCCCCCCCCCTTCTACCTCATTTTCATTTTCTCTACCCCCTATTACGCCTTCGCCCCATACAACCATTCCGCTGAGTGAAACGCTGGCGAAATTTTTTTGGACAACCACCAACTCTCCCTGAACTACCACGTCAATTTCACCTAACATCCATGGCTCTGCGAGGTCGCAAAAATTCAAAAAGCACATTTAAAGCAAGGGAAGCAAGGAACACAATCGATGGAGAAAATGACACAGTAGGAATTGGCGAGACCCACGTTATAACACACCTGAGAAAGGCATCTCGTCAGTTTGGAAAAATTTAATGTTTTATAAGCTTATCGCTTTATTTGGCTTTAAACAGTTACAAACGCATTCTAATGAAAATGCATATGAATTGCCACTTAAAAAAATAACCTAAGCAATATAATAATTAACTATTCTGTGAAAAAAATCTTTCACTTTGAAAAGGATTATATGCTTATCATTAAAAAATATCTTAATTATGGTTTATTTCGCAATATTTATTATTATTTCATTAATGACGCATGTGATCATAATAACAAAAAAATAGTAGACGTTGTTAGGGAAGGAAATATTTTATATGTTTTTTACTGAAAGTGACTATATCTATTTCATTTTACTAATGATAAACAGATTCATGTGAATTTTATAATAATTTATAGAAAATAATTTATATAATATCATAAAATAATAAATGCATTAAATCAACAAAAAATTACATGGGAAAATATATACTAGACACGCATATATTAGGTGCATGGAAATATACATCAATGTCTAGAAAGATAAAAGAAAACTTACACTTATGATTTTTGCATTACCTAGAATAAAAAAATTAAGAAAAACAATCAACATTGCACTTAAGACATAGCCAAATGAAAATTGATCTTTCTAGATAACGTTGAAAGTTTACAAATGGTCAGACATTGTCGATTAAACCATAAAATATGAGTAGAATAAAATAAAAAATATTTTCTTACTAAAGACACATACGATATTAATATTAATGATTATATTAACAAAAGTGTCAATATCATGAGTTGACCCATTTATGAATCGGTGAGAAAACCTAACCTAAAATATTGAGAATGTTGAAGCAAAAACAACAATAAAATACTCGACAACCCTGAAACTATCAGTATCAGAAAATTAAATAAATATCGAAGGTCTATTGGACTTATTGGACATTAATAAGAATTTGTCAATACAAATTCTAAAGTCTAAACAAGCTTGGAAAAGCATTTAAAATCCTACTAAGTGCGGGTTAGGGCAGGACACCGCATGAATTGCTTGCCATAGGCATAAATGCCCATATTATCTTTTAGGGCGAAAATAACAAATTTTTCATAAGGATAAAATAGACTTCTCATCATTAATCAAATTCACGAAATAACTTCCAAATCCTGAAATAGAGTTGCAAGTAGAAAGTGAAACCCTAAGAATAAGGTGGGACCTTAAAATAGAAACCCTATATTTGGGTGGGGCTATTTCCTATGCTAAAAACTCTTGCTGCTGTTTCTTTTTTATTTGTGCACACATTGATGGTTGCATATGAAAGATTGATTGTGCTTGCAGTAGTTAGATTTGATTGTAAATATATAATCACGATAATAAGTGGAAAGATCATGCTATGTCTCCCCCATGGCTAGACGCGGAACCCTACTCTGAGGAGGGGGGCTGTTTTGTACCACCACGAGGAGCTTTGGACCAGCCTCGACGATGAGAGGTCGCTCGGTGAGGAATCCGTTAGGCAGGAGGAGGCAAGAGTTCTAGGGGGTCTCTGGCCATAAATCTCTCGATCGCTCCTAGGAACTGTGCCTGACCCTCACATAAATTAGGATGGGATCCTAGAGTCCTCGATATACTAGTGAAAGGACTGAAATCTTGGAGGGTTTCTTTTCTTCTGCGCAGACATAAGGGATTTTTTGGTGAACAAAGGTTTATCTTCTGCATAGGAAGAAGGGAAAAATAATTGTAAATAACTTTGCAAAATAATAAATAAATATGTTTTACCAAAAGACTGCTTTCTCCATCTTTGTGTTGTGGCATAAAATTACGTGAAGGAACCTGTTATAACACGTTAATTAATGAAGCTACTTTTATATGCCATAACTTAATGTGATAGGTAATTAGAAAACTTTAGAAAACCATTTGTGGGAAGTGAGTGGGCAAGGTCCCTAACAGTTCCGTCCTATGGATGGGTGGTCCCTGAGTAGGCTAGGAGTTTCTCTCAAGAGATTGAACGAAATGTTAATTAGGAAAATTAGGTAGAGCCAAGCATTGACTTACCTAGGGTCAAGTCTTAAAACCTTGATTAGAAATTATCTTAGGGAAAAGGTGCAGTGGCTGTGCCAGAACTCCGTTAAGGTTCCTTGAATTCTAACCAGACTGGAAAAAAGCATTGCACTCCATGAACCAAGGGTAACTACGATCACTCCAGTCGGACGAGAAGCCCTTGTGGGACACCTGCAATGGATCTAGCTGATGTATCGAGACCTTAGTTGTCAAATTCGAACACCGAGCTTATAGGTTGATCCTCGTGGGGATGGCCAATACCTTCCATTATGGTGTTACTCTAGGAAACCTAGACGATAAACCCTATGCATTCTCATGAGTGTTGGGCGAAGCTGACTAGGATAGTTCCCCGATGAACCACTAAAATGTGCTGCCAATGTTAGGCAGGCACGTTACATAGTTGAAGCTCTCTTTCTTGAGATGAAGTAGAATTGCTGGAGCTCCTTAAATACCTACTCTAATACCAGTTGAAAGGGTGAGTAGGAGTGAGAGTGAGAAGAGCACAAGTGGAAGTAAGAGTTATGGCTATGGAAGTTTGAACTCAAGAGAGCAAGATCAATATGTGGAAACTCCAACATTCACAATATGTGACCTACATTTCCTTTATTATTCTATCATAGTAAAGAATAAAAAATAAAGATGACAATGATGGGTGGCCGCCACCTATAGTGTACAGGTGTGCGAGCACTGAGTATAAGGTAAATATAGGTGGCTAGGCATATGCGGCCTTTAATCCCCAATCATTTATTGGGATGGTATAGAGATGCATAGGCTAATGCTTTGATTGCATTGTCTGTTAAACGTACTTTGGTCCCACATATTCAATTATGTAAGGTAGCTACGGATGCGTGGGATACTCTTGTACATTTATATCAAGGAAAAAATGAGGCTCATATTGCTTACCTACATAAGCAATTAAAAAGTGAACATATGGATGAGGATCACTCCATGGATTTCTTGATAAAGATCAAAGATCTTAAGGAGTAGTTGATTGCTGCAGATGAGATTTTGTCAGATAGTTCACTTACGCAAATTGTTCTCCATGGTCTTCGTGATTCTTATCAAAGTCTTACATCTACTCTTCCTTTGATGATGAAAGATAATCTGAATGATTTGTCATTTCATGAGTTGGTTTTTGTTTTATAGCAATGAGAAAAATCTAGAAAAAATAGGTCCATTATGCATGTTGAGCTTTTATGGCTAGTCAAAAAGGGTCTTCCTTTTCTCCAAGAAAACTTTTTTGACCAAGTCAAGGAAATCAAGCAATATGTGGCAAAGTAGATGAGATAGAGTAGGTAAAAACACAATAGAAAGAATACACATACACACACTCTCTCTCCCTCCCTCTTTTGCTCTCCCTTACATCCACATCCACACACACACACACACACACTCTCTCTCTCTCTCTCTCTCTCTCTCTCTCTCTCTCTCTCTCTCTCTCTCTCTCTCTCTCTCTCTCTCTCTCAACATATCTCAATTTGTGAACACCTCTCTAAATAAATCATTGTAGCTTCATTAAGTAAAGTATTCATCATACATTGACTCTAAAAGGAAGCTTCATTGATGGAAATACCAAGAGAATATTAATAAAAAGATTTTTTTGAAAAGGTCATTCTTGGAAAACTCCATATGAACATCAAGGAACTTGTTTTGCTCAAATATTATTCATGATCTATATAAGATGGTTAAAAATAAATTCAATGTTTTTATCCAATTCACATGGATTCACACAAATCATCCACAAAATCACAACACCTTTATTGTAGCTCTGATAAGTCCACATCAAAGCACGGCTTACTAGCCACTCTTTTCACTATTGCTTCCGCATTTACATGCAACACACTTCCAAGAATACAACAAGAAAGCACAAAATGAGCACCTCTCCATGCCTACCCATCAATCTCTACCATCAGGTCTCTTAGTCCTTGTCATGGTCAGCATATAGAGGTGCACAACACTTTCAATTAGATGCATGCAAAGGGCTTGAAAGAGCGGTGACAAGCCCTCTACTACATATGCATGAGGGCCCATCCCTTGGCATCATACAATGAACAACATTGATAGTGCACACTACAAGAACATGAGGTGTATCAAAACATAAAGGTACTTTGGATATCAAAGAATCCATAAATACAAAAGGAAAACTTCGAGTAGCAAACCTTAGTTTTAGAATTGCTACCAACATCAAAACAATCAAAATGGGGCACATGTTCAACATCACTCAATGCCATATCTCCAAGTTAGAAATACAAGTGTATCTCTCCACCTAGCCAATGCAATCCCTTACACAAAACACAACATATAAGATAAGAAAATTGGGTGTCTCATTCAATATGTTGCAACTATGATACACATGTTTAGTTTAGAAATACAGGTAAATGATGTTATAATCAATAACCAACCACAATCTATCAATGTAGAGGCAACAAGAGAAATCCCAAAGCATACATGCTTGTTTGACAATCGATCCCATGGTCGAAATGGCTCCCCACCATGAAAGATGTCTAATGCCCACAATACCATCTTGCCCTTTTTGACTTGTTGTCTTTCAGTAGATCTCACCTACACCATGTGATCATACACTAGGGTAGATGTGGTATTCTTCACACCCCTAACAAAATCCTTTCCAATGGATACACAATCCCCAACAACAACAATGCTATTATTTCCAAGAGTGGCCATAAAAGCAGGCAGTGCATGCTTCTTTAAGTAGAAGAAGGTTTTGCTCTTTCTAAGTATTTTCCTTCTTGTTGTGGTCACCATATCCTTCTCCACATCCATACTCACTTGAATATTTGCTTCATCATTGAATCTATCTTTACCTTTACCTTCTATAAGATTCACTCCTTTAATACAATTACTCAAATTTCTCTTTCACTACAAGCTCATAAAAGTGAAATGGTCTTTAGTATTTACCTTTTACCACGTACATATCATTGTTTCTTTAGTCCATCTTTATTTTCTTGTAGGTCTCCCCTCTCCCTCTCAAGTGTGTATCTACAGTCTAGATTGATCCATCAAGGATAGCACTACAAATCCCATTTAGATAACTTGTGCATTGGGGGAGGGTACATACAAACCCCATCATTGTCAACCAACATAAACCATTGCCTAGCTTGTATAGGTGCAGCATCAAAGTGTCCTTGCTCCTTTAAAAATTTAAAGTACCCATATCCATGCTTACAATCAAAACATTGTAAGAGACCTACTTAAAGTAGACCTCTTAAGCTTTGGTAAGAATGAAGCCAGTATTACCTATACACAAGCCGCTATCAGGTCATCTAAATCAAGTCTAACTTTCTCAATTCTTTATTGTATTCCCCATTCTCCCTTGAAAATAATCTAAATTCCAAGGGGGAAAAGAACCTTCTACACTCTATCTTTAGCTCTTCAAAGAGATCATCAATTGAGAAACTATTAGGGAGGTTTAATCCACCTAGTGTGTTGGTGAAATCTACAATAACATATCTAGCCCTCACAAGTATCTACTCTAGTATGCCCTCTTGAGACAGAGCCATTTTACATAAAAGAAAAGAGGTTTAGTACATAAAAAACTAATAGCTTGTGGAACTAGTATGAAAAATATAGTATTGAAAGACTTTCAGTAAACTATGCACTCTACTATCACTCTCTGAATGTATGATCACCTCATAGAAGTCTAAACAAGTTTTTTGTGGCCTTAATTGCCTCAAATAGTGAAAGCCAAGTCAACTTTATAGCTATGGGCACCTCATTCAAACCTATCAAATTTAATTTTTCTAGCGTAGTGTAACTATCAAGACCCCACTTTAATGTAAATATACGTTCATGTCACGCCTCCAAGTTTTGGGATGAGAATATTTAGGATCTATAAGGCATAATTCAAGCAAAGGTCTCTAAAAATTTCATGGCTGACTATTGTGCATAATATATGAAGGTTTATGTATCCTTTCCAATTCTATCACCATATCATGTGGCAAGATCTCCCAATTCTTTCTTCTCTAGTGCTCCCAACTACTCCAAAGGCATGTTTGCCCTCAATTGCTCAAGCTTATGATTGAGAGATTGCATGATTTGAACCTATAATTAAATCATGGCCACTTATGAATCATGTTAGGGCATTGATTTATGAATCATCTTGATTGAAAAAGAAAACAGAGACATTCTAATTCAACCATAAGCATACCAACATATATATTGTACACAAGCTTTCCAAGTAGTGTCAAGTAAGTGGATACCAAGATTTGGACACTTTTGTTAATCTAAACAATGAAATTCTAGTCCTTATCTAGTAGCTCATCCATATAATCTTCATGGTTGGTAGAACATACATTTATGACATTTATTATGTGTCAAAGGAGGGTGGGGTCCACCAAAGCATGTGTATTTAAATGCATTAAACATTGTACTCATATATTCATTTTTGAAATATAAACTAAGAAAATGATAAAATAAACTACAAAACTTACTAATTCATTTGTTGGAGACTAGTGAGACGTGCAATCTCATTGAACATTGTGGGATAAATGAGAGTCCAAAGAACCTTGCAATGCTTGGACCTTGTATTGACAAAACTTTTCTATATAGCAATTGACCAAGTGGCTATGCTATAAGTTCCCTTCCAAACATAGAAAATCTTACCTGACAATAATTGAAACTTGTCTCTACCCCTAATCTCACTTTCAAACCCATCCTTTGGTGCATCTACTAGCTCCTCTTTGTGAATATCCAATGGTCAACATATTAGCAACACAAAGTACTTATAGAAAAAACAAGCACAAAACAACACATCAGATTTTCAACAAGAAAAATATGTCATGAACTAATGATTATAGTTATGTAAAAGTAACTATTAGAACCATGTGTTATGATCAAAAGGGAATCCCCTCATTGTAGTATACAACACTAATGGTAATCTAATAGCTCATCCATATAATCTTCATGGTTAGTAGAACATACATTTATGACATTTATTAATGTGTCACGGTGGAGGGTGGGGGCCACCAAAGCATGTGTATTTAAATTACATAAAACATTGTACTCATATATTCATTGTTGAAATATAAACTAAGAAAATGATAAAATAAACTACAAAACTTACTAATTCATTTGTTGGAGATGAGTGAGACGTGCAATCTCATTGAACATTGTGGGGTAAAGGAGAGTGCAAAGAACCTTGCAAGCTTGGACCTTGTATTGACAAAAATTTCTATATAGCAATTGACCAAGTGGCTATCCTATAAGTTCTCTTACCTGACAAGAATTGAAACTCGTCTCTGCCCCTAATCTCACTCTCAAGCCCATCCTTTATCTCCCTCCATATGGCATCCCGTCTCTCATCACACTCACAGCACCGTATTTTCAGTTTCCAGTTCTTAGCTTTTCATTCAGCACTTTTATTTTGGATAGCTGGACCTCATTAGTTGTATCACAGTTTGTCTCATAGGCCAGTTTTGGTCTTTAGAAGACGTTAATATAACTTTCTTTCTTTCTTTCTATAATGTTATCATCCACATTAGTCACTTGATTGGTGCATCTACTTAATGATACAATGAATGATGGGTCTTAGGTACATAGCCCTCCTTAGCAAAAGCTAACTTCAAGGTTGCAATTCAAACTCAACAAAGTCCAAAATTAAATAATCAACCAAGTCATATTATTTCAACAAGGAAACGATAACACAAACTTGAAACATAATCTCAAAGTCCTCTAACATGAGCATAAAGTATAAACCCATAAAGTAGTATGGTGGGGCAATGAAAATAGCTCAATATTTGAGCCTTCTTCATAATGTCTTAACCTTTATGCATGTACAACTTTGCATCATGTGTCTCAATATTGAAGGAGCCAATCTTAGGTTGAAACACGTAAGATACAATTTGTATGTTTGTTTGTCCTAGAGTACCATCATCTTCTTTGTCTTGCACCTCCTCTTGTGACCCATACTCAATGTGCCAACTCTCGGATTCATACCCTTGATCACACAGATCACCATGCTACAAGGATGCCTTCGCCACAATTACTTGATCAATCACCTCATCAGATAAAGCTGATGTCTTCCCTCTCTTCGACTCCATGTTGACTTTGCCTTTGTAAATGGGTTGTTATCACAACAAAATGGTTATGATTGTAAGGAGAGGTATGAGCCATATTACACATCAGTAGATAATAGTTAGTCACCTGGAGGAGGCTGAGCTCCTCTTTGTGAATATCCAATAGTCAACATATTAGCAACACAAAGTACTTATAGAAAAACCAAGCACAAAACAACACGTCAAATTTTCAGCAACAAAAATATGTTATGAACTAATGATTATAGTTATGTAAAAGCAACTATTAGAACTACATGCTATGATCAAAAGGGAATCCCCTCATTATAGTATACAACACTAATGATAATTCTCAAGCTATCAAACCCATAAATGAGGTTTATTGCATTGACCAAATACAATCAAGGTAAATACCCTTTGGACACATTGATTGTTGGGTTTATAGAAAAGTAGATAGTGGGGTCATATGATCATACATGAATAAGCTATGAGAAATTCAATGGTCCAAAAGTGTACTCAACTAATATTCAATACCAAGATCAAAACATTCTCTTCATGTTGTAGCTCTCATTCCTCTTCTATATTGTCTTGTTGCATTTGCACTTTGCAACATCAGACCACTTGACCTTGTTGTCCTATAGGCAAGTCTTGTGACAAGGATGCAATCAATTATGTCACAAGTCAACTATTTAACACCCATGTGGACATGTTAGAGTTCCATTACCCTAGTTTTAGAACCAAGACCTATGCTTATATAACAACTTTACGGGGTAGCTTTCCTTTGTCTAAGATAAGCTGAATTGAAGAGGTAATCATGACATATTATGCCGAGCAAAAAAGTTTAAAAATGTAAGGGTTTTCTAGCACTTTTGTCTTTATTTTGACTAGTTTTCTATGTCAAAAATCATGAAAGGTTTTTCATTTCAAGATCCCATCAATTAATGATAGGTTTCTAGACTTACTTTGTGATAAATATGCTTCTTGTCAAAAGTTATTTATGGTTGATGAATAATAATTGTTGAGTAATGATAGATTACTTTTTGGGTAAAGACTTCTTAGAAGTGTCCATTCTCAAAGCTAATTGTCATTGGTGCCTAATTGTTTACCACAGCACATAGAGGAACAAAAAATGGAGCAGAAGTGCGGAAAAAATGGAAGCTCGGAAATTCGAATGATTTAAATGACGGTGTCGCCTCAAAAAAAGAAAAGAGTAAAAGCATGCCATTAGATATGAAGGCGCTTTCGAATCTTTGTAAAAAATAGTGCCGGGCTCACTCCTGTGCAAATTGTATGCAGTAGTGGAAACAAGATGAGTGGGAACGGTGGGAAATAGGAAAAGAGGGCCTAGGCTAATGGCCAGCCATGTAAAAAAGTGTAGATGACCACCCAAAAGGTAGGCCATGTATATAAAGTTCAAAAGCGAATGAGAAGCTCATTCTTGGGTGTGGCTAAAGCTTCTTCTTCCTCTTCTCTTGCTTCTTACCTTCTTGCTTGTGCTTGAGTGAGGGATTGAGGGAATGTGAGGGAGTGAGGGAGTGAGTGTGTGAGAGTGAGGGATCGTGGAGAAGAAGCTCCCCATCTTCTCTCTTCATCTTTCCTCCCCTTTTTCTCTTCTCTCGTCTCACCCAACTATGGAGGATGGAGCTTGACAGAGAGGGCTTGAGGTTGCTTGAACTTGCTACAAGGATCGTGGAGCTATCGGAGAGAGGAGGGAACTCGATCAAGCATCAAGGTAAGCTCACTACGCACGCACGGTAGGCATTGCATGTTGATTATGTGAGAGGTAGCCTTGGCTGCTCGACTTGAAACGCTTGATCAATAAGCGGTCTGGGGTCAGAGAGCATGATCGCCTATAATCACAAGCAAAAGACTAGGAAACTCCAAGAAGACGTGGATATGTATGAGGCCCAGCGCGTGCTAGCCCTGGCTAGAGAAGCAAAGGTAGGACCAAATGCAGAGAGAGAGTGGGCAGTGGAGGCTGACTTGTCATTAAGTGAACTTGTAGCCAGGTGGCTCATGGACAACACATCCACTGAGCAGGGCGCGGCAGCCTTAGCCACAGCCTTACTCTCAGGATTAGGGGTCACACAAGGGGCAAAGGGGTAATATAGGATCCCTATAGTGGCAAAACAATTGGACAAGTATGAACCTAGCAACAAGCCATATAGCTTTGTGGAGCAGTTCGAACAAGTTTGTGAAGCAAATGACCTCAAAGACCCTGCACAATGCTCCTAAGATTTTGCGTTGTGCTTAGGTGATAAGGGGAGGGTGTGGTACACTAGCCTGGATGCAGCTGAGCGCGGGAACTTTGCCCATCTTAAAGACCACTTTATCAAGAGGTTCTCTAAGGCAGGATACTCCGACAACCTCATCGTCCGCTTGATGAATGCCAGTCAGAGGGAAAAGGAGGACATAAGAGACTACGTCACACATGCACATAGCCTCTTCAAGAGGATCTCGGCCAATGAGCAACCTAACGAGAAGGTTGCGTCTACAGTGTTCATAAATGGAATCTGTAGCGAGGAACTCTACAAGGCCTTGGCTAGTAACTCCACCCTACACAGAGATGTGCTAGCTAGGGTTTTTGATAAAGCAATAAGGGTGGATGACCAACTTAGGGAGCGAAGCATGAGGAACACCAGTCGGGACAATACAGGTCGCCAGAGGGCTTCAGAGCGGCCTACGACTTTGGGTGAGAGAGAGAGCTCTAGCGCACGGGATAAGGGAAAGGGAGTCGACCAGGGCCAGGACCTGGCCGAGGTAAGGATGGAGCTTGCAGGTTTGCAGGAACAAATAAGGAAGCCTACGTGAGCTCATGTGCAATGTATACATTGTGGTGGAAACCACCTTCCAACCGAGTGTCAAGATCCTAGATCTAGGCCGTGTTCGAACTGTGGTAGGTTCGGACATGACACATTGCACTGTAGATTGCCTAGGAGGTTTCCATATGCGCAGTAATACCACCCTCCTTACCTAGGCAACAGGCCATCTAATTTCCTTGGCAAGGGAGCCCAGATGGCACTTCTAGCACCAAACGTCACATGACCAGTCATCCCTAGGCTAGAGATGAACCCAATAGGCATACCCAAACCACCAGGACCCTATGTAACCCAACCACCGAGTGACGCTCCTGTTCACTATGTGGAGGAACCTAGTGAAGAAGAGAGCTACGTAAACCCATACATCTCCTATGACGAGGAAGGCAATCCAGTCCTGATGGATTATCAATCGGTGCCGGTGATGGCGCTGGGCAGAAGAGACAGAGGCTTTGGAGGACCAAGCCAGGACCCAATCTCATGTTGGACCTGCGGTCATCCAGGTCATATCTCATCACGCTGCCCAAAAAGGGAACATTCAAACCAGGACAAGACTGACGCCGAATGTGGGATTAGACACCTGTTTCCTGACTTCCCTAGGTGGAAATCGTCAGCCAGTCCAGCCAACATACCCTTTGTGCCCTTGGGGCTATTTGGAGTGGAGACCTTTGGCGGGGAGAACACACCCATCCCACTGCATGTCATGACGCAAGCGCAAATAAGACAAACAAGCATCTCACTGCCTGGGCCAAGTAACCTGGACGTAGCCTTGCTGGGAAAGAAAAGCCAGAGGAGAAGGAGAAAGAGAGCAGACGCAAGGATCACTCTTAAGACTGAGGAAGCTACAACCTTGGTAGTGGGAAAGGGGGTCACAGATGCCAAGGCAGAGACCTCCGCCCCCAAGATGGTGGAACTAGGTAGTGCCAAGGTGGGGGAATACCCTCATCCCAGATGGCAACTCGAGGCTATCACCAAGGTAAAGGAGTGGGTCAAGGATGCCCAAGAACACCTTAAAGATGTAGAACCCATATTGGAGGATCCGATGGAGGACCTTTCTAGTGCAAGCACCCTCGATTCGCCATCATGACCTCAATCGGGAAATGCGCTAACACCACGAGAGATGCCACAAAGGCAAGACCAATGAGAAGCTTGTCAACAAGCTAGCCACGACATGTGGCCGAAGAGTGGTGACCAAGGAGGAAGCCAACTATCTAGCAACCTCCTCACCACCTTAGTAACCACCCCAGTGACCGTGAGTTTGGGAGACCTGCTTCGGCAGCACCCTCCATTGTGGTAAGAATTGAGGCACTGGGTGGAGGAGAAGGGGGAGCATACTGCCACTAACTTGCACGAGCAAGACGCAATCACTCAAATTTCAAGCCTAACTCTGCACTCAACTCCAAGGTCACTGCACATCAACGCTTTCTAGGAAGGCACAGAGATGCATGCAATCCTACCTGTTTTAGCCTTGGGGGACGCAACACGGAAAGGAATTGTGGACACCGGCGCCGAGGTCAGTGTCTTGAGCCACGCAGTTCTACAGGCCTGGGGAAACCCACCTGTGGAAGCGCCTAGGTTTAATGTTACATTGGCCAACGGAATGAAGGTCAGACCATTCGGGGTCTTAAAAAATTGGCCAGTGAAGGTCGCAGGAGTGCAGTTTTCCGTAAATTTCACTGTCATGAAGGGGGTGGACTACGACATACTGCTAGACCGGCCACGGATGAGGAATGCACGTGGTTGAAGACTGGGAAAATAACCTCATATTCTTGGGGAATAGGACGAAAGCGGTAAGGGTTGAGATGGACACATGGAAGACTACCCCAGCCAACCTCGATGCTATCTCGACCATATTAAAAGGTAATGCCCAGGCGCACAAGCCCTATGGGATGCTGACCAAGTACATTCCCTGCCCTGAGGATGAGAGGGATTGGATGCACATCTTGGCAACCATTGACCTGCCATTCTCAGATGAGGAAGAGTTGTATAAGCAAGTGGCTAAGTCACCAAGCATGCCAGTAGAGGAGCCCACTATGCCACTCTGCATGATGGCGGGAGCTCATCGGATCCAGGGAGACCGGTCCCATTCCACACCCCCACTAACAAGCTCGAGCTTCAGGGAATCGTAGGGCACCTAACCACTAAACTGAAAGGCAACAAGGTGGCTATGGGAGCTTTCGCTCTTTCGCCAAGACCCTCAGACCGCTTATTCTTTCAAGCGTTTCAAGCGAGCTCTAATGGCTATCTCTCACCTAGCCGATGCGCCGTCGATCTTACGAGTGTAGTGAGCTTACCTTGATGCTCGGTCGAGTACCCTCCTCTCTCTTGCACTCCGGTAGCTCCACGATCCTAGATGCTAGCGCAAGCATCCTCAAGCCTCCTCCATCTCCAAGCTCCATCCTCCATAGTCGCGTGTGCAAGAGAAGAGAAGGGAAGAGAAGAGAAGAAGAGGAGAGGAGATGGTGAAGAGCTTCACCCTCTTGATCCCTCACCCTCACACACACTCACTCCCTCACAGTCTCACACTCCCTCTCTCAAGAGCACACACAAGCAAGCAGGAGAGAAGAAGAGAAGAACAAGAGGACTCCTTTTGCCACACACCAAAGAATGAGCTTCTCATTCATTTTTCAACTTTATATACAAAACCCTAAATCCCTTCCGAGCCGTCATCCCCTTTTCCTCTTTTGCATGGCCGGCCGTAGCCTAGGCGCTCTTTCCCATTTCCCACCATTCTAATTTACCCTATTCCCACTAATGCATACACTTTGCACAAGAGCGAGCCTGGCACTCTTTTACACAGATTTGGGGGCGCTCCCATATTTTGATGGTGCGCCTTTTCCTCTTTTATTGCCGTGGCCCCACATTGAAGCCTTTTGAGGGTCGTGTCTAAATATTTGAATTTTTCAGGGATTGGTTGCCAATCAAGGCACCTTTTTTGCTCTTGCGCCTTTTTTGCTCTTTTTCCTTCTTCCCAGTTTCCGCTCCTCTGTGCTGCGGTAACGTGGTCGGAAACATGGTAACATTACCCCCCTCCTAGCCAAGTGCCAGTCCCATGGCACTGCACTGGGACAAGGGCACGTTAGGTCAGCTGATAGGCGGAACAGGTAGGTGGGTGGTTAGGGATGATGACCCGGAGCGAGTCCGACGTATGGTAAGCTCCATGGAGACACTTGGCATCTGTCACATGGATGTAGTCGGTTGTCTTGTGAGTAGGAGAAGCGTTTGAAGCAATGCAATGATGGTGTGGGGGAATTTATTATGGTAAAAACCCCTTAAACTCGGTTTGGCTTGAACCCCGTGGCTTTGGTTGAAGATTTGTGCCTTGGATCTGAAGGTCCTCGGGCCAGTGGAATCAATAAGCTATCTGTGGATCTTGAGGCATAGGGCATGGATCATTGGACGATACATGTCCAAGATCTATGCTAATGGCGGACATACCTTGAGCTAGTTCGATCATAGTGGCCATCAACATCAAGCGGGTGGCTGGAGGCCGACACGCTTTGGGTCCTTAAGGGGTGCCAGGGGTGACAGTCTTTCACGGGTAGCCAGCCCCTGAGAGTCGATATAACCTGCAAAAAAATTGTGCCCTCCCCAAGGGGTGTGCTGCTTGTCGTGTAGTGTGTTGCACTCGTGGCAGTGAAACTGGGAGATGGGTCTAACCTTGGGCAAGCCCTTGGTAACGTTCCATGCTTGAGGACCCAGCTTGTGCTTCGTTGGCGGTGTGGTGCGAGCCTTAGGGTGACAGGTCTGAAAGTCCTACCCTTGATGTGCCCTAGGCGTGAAGTGGGGGAGGGGGCTAGGGAGATCCCTTGGTGCTTTTTTTTTTTTGAAGATGAGACATAGGCCCAAGTATCTTAGTTGGAATGAGGAGGAGAAGGTGGGCGGAGAGACTTGCTCAAAAATTGGCAACTCTGCATGTAATTCTTTAGATTCATGCGGACATGTAGGGAGGTAATGGAGAGGAAGGGGTGGTTGCATCTAGTGAACTGGCTGTCGTTCATGTCCTCTAGGAGGGCTAGGCAAAAAGAAGGGAGGAGGGTAGCCCTCATCATGAGACGAGCCATGGCACAATTAATTATAGCATTAGGGTCGAAGAATAGGGGAGGCAGGCCATGCTCTTGTGGAGTCGAGTCCTGCTTAAGGAGTAGCCTAAGTAGCCTAAGATAGTTACAGGTGGTTATGAAGGCGGGGTCAGGACATGAGGAAAAATCCGCAAGGAAGCGCATCATAGATGACGGGGAAGTCATAGCGCCCGTGGAGGGTGGCATCAAAATCTACGCCTACCCTTCGAGGGTACGCCATATAAGTAGGGTCGTTCCGCTCGAACGGCAAGGTATTACAAAAAGCCATCCAGGCAAGCATGCTTATGTCGCATACTCGTCTCCTCCACAGAGGTTGGTCCCTATAGTTTTACACAGTGTAGGGGATTTCAAAAACTTTATCGTGCCAGTAGTCGTCCGCTTTGGTGCCCCAAGAGGTTGGGGTATTTTCCCACTCTTCCAGCCATCTTTTCCCCAGCCGACCCACTGACTGCAATCACCTCGTCCATCACTTTGTCCAGGACCCTCCGCAGACTGTTGGGCAGGAGGAAACTGAAGGAGAATGGCTCCTTTGCTAGTTCCTGCACCTCCCACACCACCAGTTCTGCATGGAATCCCACCGTGAGATCATCTGGGCACGTAGGGAGAGGCGCGGACGGTAGCACGACTGGTTTGGCTCTCAGCTTCTGTCTGGCCTCCTCTACCAGCTTTTTTCGCCTTTCTTTAGAGATGGCTTTTCTTTCTGCAACAGCTGGGTCTACTTGTGGTGGATCTTGGGCCTGTGGCGAGGGGGGTTGTAGGACCACATCTTCCCTGAAGCGATTCACATCGATTTCCAGCTCGGCTTCTTCTCCTTGCCGTTCTGCGAGTACTGCTTCTTCCCGGAACCCGAGGACATCTATTTCCTGGGGGGTCAGGTCGGCTCTCGTTAGGGATTTCTGATGTTCCTCCACACTCAGCCTCACCTCCGCCGGTAGTGATGGCATCTGCAGTCCAGCGTGTAGAGCTCTTCTCGCCATGCCAAGCTTCCTCTGTACTGCTTCCAGCGACTCTCCTTGTGCTGTGTGGGTGGCGTCCAAGATGGTGTCGAGGAAGATCTTCTGTTGAGCACTAAAGGCCACTTGGGCTGCCTCTGCCTTGCTCTCGGCAATGATTTTCTCTTTTTCTGTTAAAGCAAGGCGGCGTGCCAGTGCCTTCACCTTCCTCTCATTATGCGCAGCCCACTCTTCTGCCCTCTTGTTTATCACTTCCAGGTGTTCCCCTTGTCTCAAGGTCAACATCATGATTTTCTGTCCATAATCCTCTAGTTCGCTAACCAGCCTCTCTTGTTTTGTCATTCATAGGTCAGCTGATCTGTTAGGCGCTTGAGCTCCTCCTCCTGCTCCTCCATGCCTCATTGCCTTTCTTTGTCCCTAGCATTCAGCTCCTCCCTGAGTGCATCCACCTTAGCAACTTTTGCAGCAAGCTCCTCGTACTGCCCTATGAGAAGCTTGTGCCCTCTTTGCATGTTTACTAACTCTTGCGTCTCATTCTCGAGTAACTGCCTCCAATGTTCCTCCCTCTCATCCCTAGCCTTCAGTTCCTGTTTCAGCTACGCAATTCCGCGCTACTGCAAGGCTATCATTCTTGTCTTGTCCAACTGGAAGGCGGCCATGGTTTCCTTCTCAGCTGCCAACTCAGCCACGGCTGTTTTGCGTTCCTCCTTCGCTCTCTCCAACTGGGAGAGCAGCTCGGCAATGTATTCGTCGTAATTAGCTGGTGGCATCATCGTTGCATAAATAGGCGAGGTGGAGGCTTCGACTTTTTGCTTTTTGGGTTCCTGCCTGGATTCTGCAACTGCGGCTGGCCTTTTCTGTCATGTGGCCGTAGTTTCCGTGCTCCACCCCTGGCCCATTTCTTTGTTGTTAAAATATTGCATCCACACCACGAAATTCGACACATTAGCTCTAGTGGGGATCTTGGGGGTGACGGTGGTGAGTTCCACGGGAGGTATCAGGAGGGTAGGGATTGGATGAAGCGGGGCCTTGCCTTTGCCTTTGGAGACTGGGGGTGGCACGAATTTTGGCGCTTGTGTGTTGGATCCAAGCCCCTCCTCTCTGCATGGGCTTAGGTTCCTTAGTTCGTCCGCTCGGCACTGTTGTTCGATGGACCGTCGTGTGGCCTCCGCCAGGTCCTCCTCTTTCCTTGGCAGCTCCTCCTCTTCTTCCTCCGCTTTCCTATTCCTTTCCTCTTGCCTTTTCTTCTGCTCCTCCTGCTTTTTTCCTTTTTGTTATTTTTCCCTCCTTTTCTCTGCTTCAGCTTCTTGTTTGGATGCCTCCTTGGCTTTCTGCAACTCCTCTCTTTCCCTCTACTCCTCTTGCTTTTTCATCCTTTCTCTCTCTTTTGCTTCTTTCGGGGACTCCTTCTTTTCCCTTTCCAAGTCCTCCCTTTCTTTCTTCCTGCCTTCATCACCCTTTTTCTTCCCCTGCGCCGCCTTTTTCTTCGTTGTTCTGATTGCCCTCTTACTAGTTGGTCCTTCCCCTTCTTCTTCTGTCTCTGTTCTGTCGGTGGACCTGTCCTTGTCCTATCGAGGGGGCGACTTCTCTGGCGTTTCTCCTTCTCCCTCCTCCAGCTCTTGTGCTGCCTTTACTGCCTCCTGAATTAGTGCAGTTAAGACTCCTCCGTAGCCGATGAAAGAGGCCTTGGAGGAGGCTTTCTTCCTTTTAGTTACCTTAGAAGCAGGAGAATTTGCTCTTGTTGGTGCACTTCCCAGGGCTAGTGCTTTGGCCGCTTGATCGATAGTCTTCCGCACGTAGTCATTCCAATCCACCTCATCTAGAGTGTGGGCTGCTACATTCTCCAGCATGGGCACACTAATTCGATGCATTAAGGAGTTGTATCGTTGGCTGGAGAAGAGCACGTGCACCAACTTGGCCTGCAGCCTGGCGTCAGTGTTGTCGGGGATATCTTGGATGCTTATGTCATCGTTTGTAAGTACCTCTTCCTTGTTCATTTTTAGCAAGGCGTAAACATCCCTTTTTTGCCACCTTTTTGTCCTAGGTGCCAATCCTAGAGCTTCTTCCACCAGGACTGGGTCCAATCGGACCGGTACCTTCTTTGCGCCCTGTCCTCGGCCTACTGTTACAGTGCCCACTTCCTGGTCCGAATTGTATGTCCTGAGGAATTCCACGCATTTGAAGTGATCAGGCTCCTGCGAGAATTTTTCAATATATTTTGTCAGGTTGCACTGTTCCACCACCCTTCTGGCTGCATCCTCCTTCACCACTACGACTCCGATGTTGTGGATGGTTCGGAACTTCAGCTGGCCGAAGGCGCGGTTTTCCAATTGGATGCAATATAGCTCCCTTTCCTCGTCAATGAATGGGAGCCGATGGGCACGGTCTTGCTGCGACATTTTCTGCTCCTGCCACAATTCATAACTTCCGTTAGTGTTTTCCATATAGCACTTTGTTGTTTTTAAACTCTTAACTAAATTTTTGGAAGCCATTTTTTCCATACTAATGCTTATGTCTTTCACTACTTTTACTTTACCATACCCCCCTTTTTATTCATTTCCTATCTGATTCCCTCCACCGTATTTCCCACTTTTCTTTTCACCGGGTTTTTGCACGTACATACCACCTTTCTTCCGGTTGAGAGAAGAATCCTTCCTAGGATTGGGAGTTAAAGGGTGGCATTGGTGCTATTTGGGTAGGAATTTACATGTGAAGAAGCCACGTGTAGAATCGTGGGTTGTATTCCATTTGCACATGACAATTGAGAGCAGCCGGTTGGATAGAGACCTGGGAGATGTAGGTCAAGACATCATGAAAGAGATCCCCAGTATTAAGGCGGCTGGCGACATGTAATTCCTCTTTGGTGAGGAGTCGGTCAATATAGGGGTGGGCGAGCACATGGTCGTCCAATTGCTAATTGCAGGTAATGGCCAAAACCCTAAATGAGATGGGTGCCACATAAGTGGGGTCGTATTCAATGGTTTTAATTGCCCTGCGTTGCTCAGCATTGGTCATTATTCGGCAACCTTTTTTCTCCCATTGGATTCGCAGAGCAAACCAGTGTTGTAAGAACGTGGAGGGCGAGCTTGCCATCTGCATGAGCTCGTGCATCTCGTGTTCAGGAACAAAGCGAGGAGGCTTTCGATATGAAGTGACTAGGCGTCTGAGCTCCGCTTGCTCCTTTGAGATTTCATCGTTAGCTATGAGTTCTGTAGCGATCTTGGGGGATTTAGTAGTTATAAGTTTGTATTCCTCCCATGTGCATGGTAATGCACGAACCCGCGAAGCAAGGGTTCTGTCAAGGAGGCCGAGGTCTAGCCTCTCATAGCTTCTAGCGAATGTGGTGAAAGTGTCATCCAACATCCTGATGCAGGTTATTAAGTCATCCCAAGAGGTCGCAGCAAGGTCGTTAGCCAAGGAGAGGAAAGGTCGGACTGCGTACGAGGGTCAAAGACCTGCTGGTGGGGATGGTGCAACTGGACTGGACAGTGGTGACTCCTTCCGCAGTGCCACAGGTTAGGCTTTGTACGCAGAAGCACATTGAGGTGCTGCAGGAAGCTCTGGGGGCCTGGGGGTTGGGTTGGGTTCTGAGTGAGCAATCATAGGGCTTTTTAAGCCCTCTGGATTAAGCAGGTTTAAGGCTTGTCTCGTTTGCTTTGGTCGATAGATGAGTTGAGGCTTACTAGCCGTTGCTGGTAATGGCGTGCTGATTATGTGCTGGTTACCCCGTGTGCAAGCCTTCCTTTCTAGGGCGATATCACTTGTAGATGAGCTTTTTAGCCGGCCATTTTTAGGCACCCAAATCCAGGGGTTGCCCTCATAGTATCCATGTGTCTGCAAGAGATCCTTATGAATCCATCACAGCATGGTTGTTTGTCTATGACAATAGCGTCTATACTGCATCCTAGGCCGGAACGGTTGACGTTTCTGGCGGTTAGTGTCCCGTTTGGGTGGTGTACCCGAATGTGGTTCCTGCCGTTTTGGCACCCACATAAGTCTGGGCTCCTTGGCCTTGTGAGCATTCTTGGTGGGTTTGGGCCTTGGGTCGAGTGCATGGCACGAAGCCACAGGTTTCTCCCGTTTAGACTGGGTCTGGGGCGTGGTGCTAGGGGTTTCTACCAGTGGCATCGTGATGGTGGAGGAATCATGACAGCCCTTGCTGAAGGTCGTTACTATACGGGTGCTGTCGATGGCAAGATGAATGCGGTTTAGGTTGTAATCCACATTACAGTGCATTAGCTTCTTAAAGGTGTGACCCAATAGTGACACATTACCGGCTTCTTTAGTGCTAGGCAACACATGGAAGAAGGCTGGTAAACTTTCAGTCTCGATGGAAACAAGTGCCTTGCACTTCCCCAGGAGTGAATAGGCAGCACCCCCAAATGGGGTGAGGTTGGCATTAGTGGGATGTAGCATCGGTTGACCTATGCGTGTCCAATGGTCATGCGTCAAGATGTTGTAATCGGCCTCTCATCAATCAAGGCGTCGAAAGAATACACCACGCCTGTTGTGATTGTGATTCGTAGATACACCGGTGCTACTGCTTCCTCATCCTGATCCGTAAGATCGGTTACAGTTGCCATTCGAATGTTCAACGGGGCTTCTAGCATCGGTGGCTCATGTAATGGATGGGAAGGAGGATAGTACTTCTTTACGCGGCTACCATTAAAAAAGCCTACTCCTTCACCGTCAAGTGTCTCCAACTCAACATTCCCGGTTCTACCAATCATGCGTACTCTAAAAGGGCCTAGCCCTCGGAACTTCATCTTCTGTTTGTGTCCTTTCACTGAGTATAGCAGAACAAGATCTCCTTGTTCGAAGTCTCGCTGCTTGACATGCTTGTCAAACCATATCTTTCGTCAAGCCTTCTCGCAGATGAGCGCGTGGGTGGCTAGAAGACGAGTCTCTGACAGGCGTTCCAACTCGATCAGGCATTGCGTCCATGCTTCCTTCCCTTCCCATCGTTCTTGGAGTGCTATTCTCAGGCTAGGGACAAAGAATTCTACCAATAGAATTGCTTCAGTCCCATAGGTCAGCCTAAAGGGGGTTTGACCGACGGCTGTTTTATAAGTTGTGCGCTAGGCCCACAAGGCTGCCATCAACTTGTTGTCCCAGTCGCTTCTCGAGGCTGAGACCACCTTAGTCAGGATATTAATAAGAATCATGTTAGTCGATTCTACCTGGCCATTAGCCTAAGGGTAGTATGGCGAGGATTTGCGATGGATGATAAGAAAGGTGGATAGGAGATGTGCTATCACCTCGTTGATGAAGTGTGTGCCTTGGTCGCTAACCAATTCGATGGGGCAACTGAAGCGCGAGATCACTTGCTCCCATAAGAACTTGGCAGTCGTTCTAGCGTCGTTTTTTCGTGTTGCTCTTGCCTCTGCCCATTTTGTGAGGTAATCCATGGCCACTACGATGTACTTGGCTTGCGAGTACTGCGCTGCGGGGCTTATTGGTCCTATGAAGTCAATTCCCCATTTTTCGAAGGGTTGGTGAGTAATAATTGGCATTAACTCCATTTGATCCTTACGAATTGGAACTTTTGCCCGCTGGCACTCGTCACAATGCTTGACAAATCGCTTGGCATCGCGGAAAAGTGTGGGCCACCATAGTTGGGACTGCAGCACCTTCCGTGTTGTTGTGTCTCCGCTAAAGTGTCCACCTGCAATGCCGCTATGCGCTTTTGAGAGCACATCATGCATCTCATGTTCACACACACACCTTCGCAGCAATCCGTCTTGCCCCAACCTATAGAGTTGGCCTGCAATCAGCTGGTAGGGCTGGAGCTTCAATATCAAGTGCCTAAGTCGTGCCTTTTCTATAGGTCGCTCAGTAATCTGTGCTTGAGCACTTGGACTATGTCATCTGCCCAGTATGGTGTCAGATCAACCTTAAATAGGTCTCTCTCTCTGGACAGGTGGAATAGGTGGGCGTCACGTAACTTGTCAATGATGCCTTGTCCAGCTGCTTCTCTTGTGGGTATACGGGACATGTGATCAGCCATGTAATGATATTTTCCCTTTCGTACCACCACGGAGAAATCGAATTCTAGGAGCAGGAGGAGCCATCGAGCTATGCGTCCTGTAGCACAAGGTTTGTTTACCAAGTAGAGCAGGGCTTGATGGTCCACGAAGAAAATGAAAGGTGTGGCTAGTAGATAGTGCCAGAATTTCTTCACGGCAAACACCATGGCTAGTCCCTCCCTTTCTGTTGTTGAATAATTCATCTCCATCTCAATGACTTGCCTGCTAGAGAAGCTCACTGGGTAGTCCAAGTTATGCTCACCCGGTTAGCACAACACTGCTCCTACGGCAAACTTAGAGGCGTCAATGTGTACATGGAAGGTAGTGGTCCAGTCTGAGTCTCGTAGAATCGGTGCCATCGTTAGAGCCTTTTTCAATTGTTCGTACGCCCGTTGGCATGCTTCGGTCCACTCGAAGACGATTAGTAGCTTGTACTTCAGTACAAACCGTCGATAGTATCCTATGTGACCTAAAAAGCATTGAACTCCCTTGTAATTACTTGGGGGTGGAAGGTCAACGATAACCCTGACCTTCGAGAAGTTTGTGGCAATGCCGTTCTTTGACACCACGTGTCCTAAGATGCATCCGTGCTTCACCCAAAACTGACATTTCAAGGGGTTCAGGGAGAGGCGATATAAGCAACACCGTTCAAAGATCGTGCGGAGTTTGTCTAGATGTTCAATCTAGGTTGAATGGACACACAGGTCATCAACAAAGACCTCCAACTCCTTACGAAGCATGTCCTTGAATATGATGCACATAAGGCGTTGAAAGGTGGCGGGGACATTGGTTAACCCAAAGGGCATGACTACGTATGCAAAGACGCCCCATTCAGTGGCAAAGGCGGTCTTATGCCTATCTGTAGGATGCACTTGCACCTGGTTGTACCCCGAGAAGCCATCCAGGAAACTGTAGGCTTCCTTACCTGCCACCCTCTCAAGTATGTGCTTTGTGTACGGCAAGGGGTAGTTGTCTCTCTTTGTAGCAGCGTTCACCTTCTTGTAATTGACGCACACTCGAATCTTGCCGTTTTTCTTCATCACAATGACTATGGGTGACACCTAGTCTGTGTGCTCAATTTCGTAAATGAATCCAGCTCTCATCAGCTTGTCGATTTCCTCCTTGACAGCATGGGTGTGCTTTGGATTCATGGGGTACGGTCGCTGCTTGACCGACGTTGCATCCGACGTCATGGGTATGTTGTGAGTCACAACACTCGGATCTACCCCTCATAGCTCATCTAAGGACCAAGCAAATACGTCTATGTACTCCCGCAAAAGAGCGACAAGACTGAACTCCTCTTCAGTAGTCAAGTCCTCGGCAATGAACACCGATCGGGGTACTTCCCCTTCCAGGGCTAGGTTTACCTCCTTGACCTTGGCTGGCCCTTCGATTGGTTCGCTTGTTTGCCCTTGGTGCTTGGCACCTAGCAGAACCACTACCCTATCCCCTTTTTTGAATTTAGTGAAGCGTTTAGGGAGGTCTTGTAGCTTTCTCTGTTCCTCTGATCGTGCATCCTTGGGGCACTTTCCCTCATCCTGTCGTAACCGTCTGCGCCTCAGGTGGACAGGTAAGTCCCCCTTGGTGCGTCTGGTCATGGGTGGCCTAGGGATTTCTGGGTCGCTATCAGAAGTAACTTTCGATTCAGAGTTAAACCCCCCACTTTCACTAGAAGAGGTGGTCCCCCCTGGTGGCCGCAGTTCAGATGGCGATTCAGTTCTAAGCAGTGATGTCGTTCCTGGTTGGGCTAGGCCAGCTTGCTCAAGGTCTACAGCTCCTATGCATTCCAACCAAGCACGATCACATTTCGTACACATGACTCCTCGGTCCATTCTAAGGGCATGCCTCTTCTGCAGCTTGGCGTCTGCCCGTATCTGCTCAATTTCTTGTCCTTCAGTGTCGTACTCTATGGTATCCACTTCACCCTCGCTTTCATCACCGAAGGATTGGCAGTCTTCTTATTCATCACAGGAATCTTTATCGCTCAACTGCTCATCATCTCCCAAGGCTTGCTCTGCCTCGTCTCGATGGTTAGGGACCAAGGCCCAGTTATACATGAGGTTCAGCTCGTGCACCCTGGTCCACTTCCACTCGGACTCCTCCAAGAGGTCCTGGAGCGGCTTGAAGTTGGCAGTTGCATTGCCTGCTAGCTAGTCCGTTAAGTACTCTAGTGTTCCCTGGAGTTCCCTTTTGTTGGAAGGCACTTGGAAGGTAACCGGCTCAGGCCCTCCATGGGGGCTTGCTGCCATCATGTAGAGTGGCGTAGGAAGTGTTCCGTTTGCCTTGCCGACCATTTTGATGGCTTGCTCGTATGCCTCCTGGTTGGAGAATGGCAGGTCAATTGTAGCGAGGACATGCATCCAATCCCGCTCATCCTCTGGGTATGGGATATACTTGGTCAAGGACTCATAGGGCTTCCTGACTTGAGTGTTCCCTTTGAGCATAGCAGAGATGGCGTCCAGGTCGACTGGTGAGGTCTTCCAGGTGTCCATTTCTATTCGTATGGCATTAGTTCTATTGCCAAGGAAGATCAAACCGTTACCCCAATCTTCAATGACTCTGGCATTGCACATCCAGGATCGGCTTAATAGGACATCGTAGTCCACTCCCTTCATGACTATAAAGTCAACGGAGAACTGGACTCCTGCGATCTTCACTAGCCAATTTTTTAGGACCCCGAATGGTTTCACTCTCATACCGTTTGCTAGCGTGACGTTAAACCTAGCAGCTTCAACATGCGGGTTTCCCCAAGTTTGCAGCACCGCCTAGCTAAGCACACTAACCTCGGCTCCCGTGTCTACGATTCCCTTTCTTGTTGCGTCACCCAGGGCTAGGACCGGCAGGACTGCGTGCATCTCAGAGCCTTCCCAAAAGGCATTGACGTGCAAAGATTTAGGTACAGAGTGCAGCGTGAGGCTGGGCAATTGTGTTTCTGCATCCTGGTCTTGAGGGTCTACTGTGACCTGCTCTTGTGAGCCCTCAACCCACTGCTTAAGGTCTTGCCATAGGGCAGGGTGATGCTTAAGCAGATCTCCCAGGCCAAATGTTACAGGGGTGATCACTAGTGTGGTCAGGAGATTGCTAAATACTCGTCCCTCCTTTAACCTGGACTGTCCAGGCCAACGGCCACGACTGATCTGCGGCTCTGTTGCGTCTAGGCTTGGTCTTAGTGGCACTGTTTGTGGCATAGTAGCCTCGGTCGACTTAGGTGGAGGTAGTGACCTTGGCATGCTTATGCTGGAGAGATCATCGATCTCATCCTCCGTGATGGGTTCAGCATCTTTGAGATGTTGTTGAGCCTCCCTCACCCATTCCTTCACCTTTTCTATGGCCTCCAACTGTCGCTTGGGGTGCGGGTATTCCCCTATCTTAGCGCTTCCCTTTTCGGCTGTCTTAGGGGCTGAGGTCTTTGCCTCCGCGTCTGAGACTTTCTTCCCAGCAATTAAAGTCGTAGCACTCTCGGTCTTCAATGCGACCTTAGCGTCCGACCTCTTCTTTTTCCGCCTGCGGCTTTTCTTCCCTATTGAGGCTGCGTTCAGGTTGCTAGGCCCTAGCAAAGAGATGCCAACCTGCTTGGTTTGGACTCGGGTCATAACTTGTAAGGAAATAGGTGTGGCCTCCCCATCGGGGTTTTCAACACCAAATAGCCCTAATGGGACGGATGGCAAATTAGATGTGCTAGAGGACGGCTTCCGCTTTGGGCAATCAACGAAAAGATGGATGATTCCGCACTCTGCGTATCTTTAATCAGCCTTGTCCCTGTTTTGCTGCTCTCTTTCAGGGCAGCGTGATGAGACATGATCGGGGTGTCCGCAAGTCCAACAAGTGACTGGATCATGTGGATGCCCTCCTAGGCCTCTACCCCGTCCTCTTCCCAATGCCATCACCAGCACGGGTCGATAATCCATGAGGACCGCATTACCCTCGTCGTCATGCGAGACATAAGGGTATATGTAGGTCTCTTCATCATTTGGCTCCTCCACGTAATGAACTGCGTCGCTTGGTGGGTGGGTCACATAAGGACCAGGCGGTCTAGGAATGCCGGTGGGATTTATGTCCATTCTAGGGACGGCAGGTTTCATATTGTTAGGCGCGGGTAGAGCCAATGGGGCTCCCCTTCCGAAGAATAGCTGCGGCCTGTTAGCTAGATAAGGCTGGCCGTACGGTTGCGAGTATGAAAACCTTCTTGGTAGTCTGCATTGCGCGGCATCGTGGTCGAACCTCCCACAGTTGGCGCAAGGTCTTGACCTAGGGTCTTGACACTCGGCCGGCAAGTGGTTTCCTCCACAGTACACGAACTGGATGTGCAGGCACGTTGGTCATCTCAGCATGTCCTGTATCTTGGCTAATTCCATCTTGACCTCCTCCAGGCCTTGGTCTGTCTCGGTGGCTTTCCCCTTATCTTGGGGTGATGGGTTCGACCGCTCACTAGAGGCTGGCGTTCTCTCCAAACTCCGCGGGTTGGTTTCTTCTAGATTTGAGCTCCTAAAGCTCCGCTCTTTCAGCTAGTCATCGACTCTGATGGCTTCCTCAAAAACCCTAGCCACCACATCTCGCTGCAAGCTTGAGTAGCCTGCCAATGCCTTATATAATTCCTCATCTCGAATTCCGCTGATGAATACAGTTAATACTGCCCTGTCAGTCGGTCGCTCGCCTAAGGGGATTCTTTTAAAGAGGCTTCTCACGTGGGTCACATAGTCACAGATGCCCTCCTTCTCCTTCTGCTTGACATTCATCAGGTGTACTAGCAGGTTGTCAGAGTATCCGGGCTCGGCAAACCTCTTGACAAAAAGATCCTTGAGGTTATTGAAGTTGGCTCGTTCTATGGCATCCAGGCTTGTATACCACGTCCTACCCTTATCACTTAAGCAAAGTCCGAATGCTTGCGAACGTTGAGTCTGGTCGTTGAGGCCATTGGCTTCGCAAACTTGCTCAAACTGCTCGACAAAGCTGTACGGATCGTCATGTGGCTGGTACTTGTCGAGTTGCTTGGCGACAATCGGTATTTTGACCTGGCTCTTTGAGCCCTGGTTTGCCCCTAACCCTGCAAGCAGTGACGTCATTAGTGCAGTGGCACTCTGCTCTACTGCAGTGTTATTGAGCAGTCGTTTCATGAGGAGCTCGCTCAGCGTCAGATCTCCCTCTAGTGCTCTTTCCTGGTCCTTTCGGTTCCAGCCAGCCAAATTTAGCACTCGATGCACCTCATGCAGCTCCATGCTTTGTCTTAGGCTCCTAGCTTGTTGATCCCTATTATACTCGGCTATGCCTTGTGGGCTAGCCTTCTCTCCTCCTCTAGGTCTGCAATGATTGCATCTACCATTCTGCCACGATGCTCGTACCGGGCATGCGCATCGTAACTGCTCACCATCTGCTATATAGCATCTGGGAATGCACTCCATCGAGCTCCTCGGCAAACCGATGGTCTGAGCCTTTCTCCGCCATGGTAGAATTCTTGCGCCTCGTTGTGCTGTCGATCAGGTTGACTAGTCGTGATAGGTCCTTGTTGTTGGCGCTCCTCGCTTGGTTCTCCTCTACGCTTTGTGTATCTATCTACGTCCTGGGTCCTCTCCTATTGGTGGGTTCCTTGAGCGATTTATCTGAGTGAGTTCCCTTAATTACTAAATACAATTCTCAATTTACCGCCACTCGGTGAGTGTGTTGTTCCTCGTGCACTTGTGCCCAATCGGGCTTTCGGTTTCCTTAAAAGTACTTCAAGTGCAAAATTCAATGTGAGGGCAGCAAGCAATTCCTCGGCGCCCCACTCACTCTCGCTCGTTTCTGGCCTGATAGGCTTGTAGGTCCATTTTTCGGCCGTTTAGTCAAGGTTTAGGGTTCCTTGTTTGTTTCCTTGTTCACTTTTGATCGATCGAGTCTTCGTGGTTCAACGGCTTGCGTTCTAGTCCGTGGATCCCTCAACTATCTACCACCCACCGCTAAGCGGCTGTGTACTACAATTTCTCTTATCCCGGGTGCCAGAATCAAGTTCTGAACGCCCGAAGAATTTCGACAAGTTGTGCTAATGCGCGTTTGCCGGTCGGGTCAAATTTCTGACAACTTTGACAAAAAGCTGCATTCGGACCAAGTGGTCCGAATTGCAGGGTCCGAGTGGGTCACTCGGACGGGCCGAATGGCATGGGGTCAAGGGCCGAATCTCCAAATCTAGCTCGGATGATTTTTACTCGGACGGGCCGAATGGCCGATTTGACCAATTCGGACAGGTCGAACCGCAGTTGGCCGAGGGTCGAATCCTAGGTGTGGCTGAGTTTCGATTTTGGAACTCGGACGGGTCGCTCGGACGGGCTTGGACGCGGTCTGAGGAGGGTCTCTCGGACGGGTTGACTTGGACAGGGTTCTGGCCGAGTGGCCGAATGGCGAGGGGCCAAAGCTCGGACGGGCTGAAAACGGCGCAACAGAAACCGTGTGATGCTGATCTTGCCCGATTCTTATGATTTACTCAACCATTACAAGTACAAACCTCCAAATACCATCTAGGGGGTTTGAGGGAGGGATTCATATGCTTGAATGGGTCGGTGAGTGCATCGATGCTGCGATCAAATCACATGGCATGGGGCTTCCTAGCTCTCTCTCTCTCTTTCTCTCACACTGGAATGGCACAAATGAGTTCTCTTTTGGCCTCCCGGTTCTTATATGCCCTTCCAGCTGTGGCGTTGACACCCCTGATCCCTCTCTTATCGATCTTAGTCGTCATCACTAGCAAGCATTTTGCGCATTTGCATGACTTTTTTCCCTGTTTTTACTCTGTTTTGAAACAGTGAACCCTACCCTTTTCCAGTTCGATCTCCTAGCTCTAACCTACGCTAAATGCAACAAAAATCCAAGACAAAAAACTGGAATAGATTCTCCATGCTTTCCAATCATCAAATAACAAAAAGATCCAAAATACTTACTTGTTCCGTAGATTAAAAGCACCCAACTTCCTACCTATCTCAAGCTCCGTTTTGGGGATGAATACCACCTACTTTAATGCTCGATGTGAGGCGCGCAAGTGCTCAAGCTTGAATCCATTGGTCCCGGTAACAAAACCAAAATGTGGGAGCTTTCGCTCTTTCGCCAAGACCCTCGGACTGCTTATTCTTTCAAGCGTTTCAAGGAGCTCTAATGGCTATCTCTCACCTAGCCGATGCGCCGTCGATCCTACGAGTGTAGTGAGCTTACCTTGATGCTCGGTCGAGTACCCTCCTCTCTCTTGCACTCTGGTAGCTCCACCATCCTAGATGCTAGCGCAAGCATCCTCAAGCCTCCTCCATCTCCAAGATCCATCCTCCATAGCCGTGCGCGCAAGAGAAGAGAAGGGAAGGGAAGAGAAGAGAAGAAGAGGAGAGGAGATGGTGAAGAGCTTCACCCTCTTGATCCCTCACCCTCACACACACTCACTCCCTCACACTCTCACACTCCCTCTCTCAAGAGCACACACAAGCAAGAAGGAGAGAAAAAGAGAAGAACAAGAGGACTCCTTTTGCCACACACCAAAGAATGATTCAACTTTATATACAAAACCCTAAATCCCTTCCGGGAGGTCATCCCCTTTTCCTATTTTACATGGCCAGCCGTAGCCTAGGCCCTCTTTCCCATTTCCCACCATTCTAATTTACCCTATTCCCACTAATGCATACACTTTGCACAGGAGCGAGCCTGGCACTCTTTTACACAAATTTGGGGGCGCTCCCATATTTTGATGGTGCGCCTTTTCCTCTTTTATTGCCGTGGCCCCACACCGAAGCCTTTTGAGGGTCGTGTCCGAATATTTGAATTTTTCAAGGATTGGTTGCCAGTCAAGGCGCCTTTTTTGCTCTTGTGCCTTTTTTGCTCTTTTTCCTTCTTCCCAGTTTTCGCTCCTCTGTGCTGCGGTAACGTGGTCGGAAACACGGTAACAGCGGCTAATCTAAAACCCCTAAGCGATCTCTTGACTCGGCTTGAATGGGAATGGACCAAAGTGCACGATCTCAACCTATTATACAACTGGGCTTTAATCACCAACGAAGAGGAGATCAGAGAGGAAAACCTAGGGGATGACGAGCAATCAGAGGGGCAAGATTCCAATGATGAGGAGTACGAGCACTATTGCTCTGAGATGGACGAGAGTGAGGAAGGGTTTAACACGATAGATTATGACACTAAAGGGAGAGCAATCGAATAGATCGAGGCAGACTCTAGGCTGAAATGGGAAAGGGCAGGTAGGAATGGAAAAGGAGTCGTGTGGATGGAATATGATAGGACCTGGCTAGAGCAGGCGGGAGCTATGGATTATGAGCAGGCAGGGGTAGCACAATCGCTGGTAGTCCCAATACTAAAGATGGATTCACCTACTGAACTACGACCCCTGGGTGAAACCCCTTCCTCAAGCAAGGGATGTGAGTTTAACTTGGAGTCTGAAGTCAGTATAGAGAGTGATCCCGAAATACCCCAACCCTCTAAGGCTAGATGCACTAAGGGGGACTTGCTAGTCCACTTAAGGCGCAGGCGAATCAAGGAGGAACCAAGAAGCAAACTAGACACTCAGAAGGAGAGCGGCAAAAGAAACCACATGACCTCCCCAAACGCATCACGAAGTTTAAGAAGGGTGATAGAGTGGTGGTCTTGCTAGGAGCAAAGAGACAAGGGCAAGCCAGTGAACCAATTGAGAGACCTGCCAGGGTCAAGGAAGTTGACCTGGTAGGGGAAGGCAAGAAACCTCGACCCGTGTTCATTGCTGATGACCTAACCAAGGAGGAGGAGGCTAGACTGGTTGCCCTCCTGTGAGAGTATGTCGATGTGTTCACCTGGTCCTTGGAGAAACTAAGAGGAGTCGATCCTAGGGTTGTGACCCATAACATTCCAATGGTCCCAGAAGCGGTGCCAACGAAGCAGCGACCTTACCTTATGAATCCCAAACATGCTCATGCGGTGAAGGAGAGATTGATAAGCTCATGAAGGTAGGATTTATATATGAGATTGAGCACACATATTGGGTATCGCCCATAGTGATCGTTATGAAAAAGAATGGCAAGATTCGAGTGTGCGTATACTGAGCACATGCTGGAGAGAGTAGCAGGCAAAGAAGCTTACAGCTTTCTGGATGGATTCTCAGGCTACAATCAAGTGCAAGTGCATCCTGACGACAAGCACAAGACTGCCTTCGCCACGAAGTGGGGTGTCTTTGCCTACATCATTATGCCCTTTGGGCTAATGAATGCTCCTGCAACCTTCCAATGATTAATGTGTACGATCTTCAAGGATATGCTGTGAGCTGGAGGTATTTGTAGACGACCTATGCATGCACTCCAGTTGGACCGAACACTTAGAGAGGCTGGGAGCCGTCTTCGAATGATGTCAATTATACAAACTCTCGCTGAACCCCTTGAAGTGCCAGTTCTGGGTGAAGCACGAATGCATCCTAGGGCATGTAGTGTCATGGAATGGCATTGCCACTGACTTCTCAAAAGTCAGGGCCATTACCGACCTCCCACTGCCCCCACCAATTACAAGGGCATCCAGTGTTTCTTCGGCCACACAAGATACTACCGACGCTTTGTACTAAACTACGCGCTGATTGCTAGACCATTGTACAAGCTACTAACTGTATTCGGGTGGACTGAGAAATGCCAATGCGTGTATGAACAATTAAAGAAGGCTCTCACCACTGCACCAATCTTGCGAGCCCTAGACTGGAGTGTAGCATTCCATGTACACATAGATGCCTCCAAATTTGCTATCAGAGCCATTCTATGCCAGCCTAGTGAACGTAGTCTTGATTACCCCATGAGCTTTGCTAGCAGGTAGCTCACCGAAACAGAAATGAACTACTCCACTACAGAAAGGGAAGGGCTAGCCATGGTGTTTTCCGTAAAGAAATTTAGGCATTACATGTTGGCCACACCCTTCATCTTTTTCATGGACCATCAAGCCCTGTTGTATCTTGTGAACAAGCCATGCACCACAGGTCGCATAGCAAGGTGGTTACTTCTCCTGCTGGAGTTTGATTTCTCAGTGATTGTGCATAAAGAAAAGCAGCACTACATGGCGGATCACATGTCTCGCATACCCACAGGGGAAGCTGCTAGCCAAGGCATCCATAACAATTTACCGAATGCGCACCTCTTTGGCCTGTCTAGCAAAGTTGGACTTGTTTAGAGCTAATTTGATGCCTTTCTGGGCAGACGATGTTGTCCAAGTGTTAGAGAACGGCCTGCCAGAGAGACCTATTGAGAAAGCCAGGCTAAGGAGACTTATCTTAAAAATCTAGTCATACCAACTAATTGCTGGCCAACTCTATAGGTTGGGACATGACGGGCTGTTTCGTAGATGTGTGTGCGAGCACGAGATGCACAATGTATTGAGAGAGGCGCACGACGGGGTAGTTGGCGGGCACTTTAGTGGGGACATGACCACCCGTAAGGTATTACAATCCCAACTCTGGTGGCCCACCCTATTCCGCGACGCTGCTAAGTTCGTCAAACATTGCGACGAGTGCCAGAGGACTAAGATGCCCATGCACAAAGATAAGATGGAGTTGACCCCCATAATAGCTCGATAGCCCTTCAAAAAATGGGGCACTGACTTCATCGAACCTATCAATCTAGCATCTCAATACTCCCAGGCACGCTACATCATTGTGGCAACGGACTACCTGACGAAGTGGGCTGAGGCACAAGCCACCAAAAGGAACGACGCTAGGACCACTGTGAAGTTCCTATGGGAACAGGTCTTTTCACAATTTGGTTGTCCAATCAAACTAGTAAGTGATCAAGGTGCAGACTTCGTTAATGAAGTAATATCCCACCTGCTCTCAATATTCTTAATCATTCATAGAAGGTCCTCCCCCTAGTACCCTCAGGCAAATGGCCAAGCGGAGTCCACAAATAAAATCCTGGTCAACGTGCTTACTAAGGTAGTATCCACATCACGAAGAGAGTAGGATAATAAACTGATGACTGCCTTGTGGGCTTATCGGACGGCTTGTAAGACGACTATCGAGCAAACGCCCTTTAGGCTGACCTACGAGACGGAGGCCATTCTACCTCTAGAATTCTTTGCCCCTAGCTTAAGAATAGCAACGCAGGAGCGTTGGGAGGGAAGAGAGGCTTGGACTAACCGCTTAGAGGAGCTAGAGCGTCTCATAGAAACTCGGCTTTAACCCATGCTCTAATCTGTGAAAAGGCATGATGAAAGCTGTGGTATGACAAGCACGTCAACCAGCGCAACTTTGATCACGGGGACCTCGTACTACTCTACTCAGTGAAAGGGCACAAACAGAAAATGAAATTTCGAGGGCTGGGGCCTTTCTAGGTGCGTGCAATTAGCAGAACGGGAAATGTCGAGTTGGAGACGCTCGAAGGGGAAGGAATAGGCTTCTTAAATGGCAGTCACATGAAAAAGTACTATCCTCCTTCCCACCCGCTGCACGGACCACCGATGTGCGAAGCCCCCATCGCCATCTGCGTGGCCACAATTACCGAACTAACCAATCACGATGAAGAAGTAGTAGCACCCACCTACCTTTGAATCACGGTCACTGCAGAACAGATATATTCTTTTGATGATCTGATCGACGAAGGGGCCGATCATAATGTCTTGACACACGACCATTGGACACGCATTGGTCAGCCTAAATTACATCCCACGAATGCGAAACTTAGCCCATTTGGGGGCAACACTTACCCTCTCTTAGGGAAATCCCAAGCAGCTGTCTTTGTCAAGTTTGGGAGTATCCCACTCGTCTTTTATGTGTTACCAAACACTAAAGGGACCGGTGATAAATCACTACTAGGGCGCACTTTCAAAAAGCAGACAAATTGCAATGTGGACTACAACCTAGACCGTATTCACCAAACCGTGGGCAATGTGCGCATAGTAACTACTTTCAGCAAGGGCCATCTTGCACCTTCTACAACTGCAGCGCCACCGATAGAGACCCCCACAACCAAGCCTAAGGAGAAGGGTATGGATATCTTACCCCGTACCCCAACCGTGAGAAGCAAACCCACCCAAGCCATCCACATGGCCAGGGAGCCCACGCACATATGGGTGCCAAAATGGTGAGCGTCGCCTCCTGGTAGACCATAGAAGCACGCTCCTAAACACAAAAATTATCAGTCAGCCTAAGAGGCAACCTAGGTGCCATCAACATGGGCGCACCGCCTCGCCACGATGGATATCGAAAGATCTGCAAGCGCAAGGATACTATGAGGGCAACCCCTGGATATGGGTGCCTAAGGTCAGACACCCAAAAGGGTCAACTTTGAGCAACCCCACTCTAGTTGGACAGACTGCAAAGCACAAGTTGCAAGGAACATCAAACCAGCAACGGTGATGGTTAAGGCCACCCAACACCTTCAATGACCAAACCGGATGATCCAGCACCATCCAGGTCAAAGGAGGTGCACACCCCCATACCAGCTCAAATGAATTGCAGCACACTTCATATGGCACGGGAGCCCGCCACAGCGTTTCCAAATGATCCAAAGTGCACAATCCCATTAACAGGACGCCTACAAGGGAGTCACTACTATCCAGCCCAACTGCTCCATCGCCACTAGCAGGTCTTAATCCTTCGTACGAAAGACGATCCTTCCTATCAATGGCCAAGGATCTTGCTGAGACCTCAAGGAATGACGTAGTGACATGCATCAAGGAGTTGGACGACACCTTCACTACATTTGCTAGAAGCTACGAGAGGCTTGACCTAGGACTTCTTCATGAACCCCTCGCTTCCAATGTTTGCTCATTGCCATGCACTTGGGAGGACTACGAGTTCATGACCCTTGAATTTCCCAAAGTTGTGGCCGAGCTAATCGCTAATGGAGAGATCTCAAAGGAACAAGCTATTCTCAGACGACTAGTCACCTCATACCACAAGCCCGCTCACTCTACTCCGGAACGTGAATTGGAGGAGCTTGTGCGGCTTGCCAGCTCTGCTTCTCCATTCCTGCAACTGTGGTACGTCTTACGACTCCAATGGGAGAAGAAAGGCCGCCGGGATCATGACTAATAATGTTGAGCAAAGGAGGGCAACCAAAACAATTGAACGCGACCCTATGTACGTGGCACCTCTTTTGTTCAGAGTTTTGGCCATTACACGCAACCTACACTTAGATGATCAGGTATTGGCCCATCCATACATTGATCAATTCCTCATAGAGGAGGAGTTGTACATTGCTAGTCGCCTCAACTCGGGGGACATCTTTCATGATGTCTTAACCTACATCACTCAAGCTTCCCTGCAAGTAGCTCACCCCACACAACCCATGCGAGCCTTCCCTCCTCCCCGTGCCACTTAGAAAAGAGGGGGGAAGAGCCAATGAACCAAGGGACTAACCAAGTGATGTAGCAAAAAGTGTAAAGGCTAACAATGCTCTACTAAATTAGGAAAGAAAGCAAGGAGAAAAAGATGTTGGTTATTAATTATTTCTAAAACATTTCATCTCCTTAAATCTACCTGGTAAATTGGCGCACACATTTTTTCTTGGGATATGCTAGGAATGAATCAAATCATAACTCTAATGTTGACTTGGGTAATGACACGCACCTACCATGGCAGGACATGGCAGACTTCCATTTACAGAAGCAGAGATGACGAAATATGGAATCAGCATCAAAACGTGGGGATTCAGCCAATTCACTTTCAAGCATACCATGAACTTGGATGAGTTTATCTCGGAGGAGCAGACCGTAAGAGAGCTGGTGGACAAATGCAGCCTCCAAAAGTACATAGAGAAAGTCGGGCAGGTTGTAGACTATAGTATGTGCGCAAATTTCTTAAGAAATTTCAATGAAGGATGAAGCTGTAGCACGGTCACGGTAAGGGTAGATAATCAAGAAAAACGGGTATAAGTGCCCCTTTTAACATAGCTACTGTCGAAAGAGCCCTGGGACTCATGCCCAAAAAAGAAAGATGCCCAAAAAGGGATGTGTAGGCCATGCTGGGAGTCAAAAAAGAAGATGTGCACACGGTCGATGGAATTAGTTTAGCCAACATTCCAGACCCAGCGATAAGAATGCAGGCTAAGATGATCCATTCTCTCTTCTCCAGCCACAGGTACAACACACTCATGAATAGAATCAGCGTGCCATTGCTGGAAAGCATTGCAACAGGAGTCCCAGAGGAGGTGGACTGGAACAGTTTCATCCAGAAGACTATAAAGAGTTCATCCGCCCTTCTAGCTCCAGCCGCAACACTAGCCGGTGGGGAATCCATGGCCTCCACCGAGCGATCCATGAGGAAAAAACCTGCCATCAAGGCCTCTACGATCAGGTACGGAGGTATCCTTACAGCAATCATTGACGAGGCTATCAAGGGTGCCGGCATGGAGAGAGAGCAAATTGAGCACCAAGGCTCATCACGTCGAGAGGAGGAAGGCTCGAGCGAAAGGATGGCTAGCGATGAAGGAGATCCTAAAGTACCACCCCCGCAAAAGGCCGGGCCTCAGAAGCAAATGAAGGACGGCAAGGGCCGAAAGAAGGGGAAGACAGTGAGCAAAGGGGAGTGGGCCGAGGTGAAGAGGGCTCAAAAAGAGTCATGTGGATTGGAAGAACAACTGTAGAAGGAGGAGGAGGAAGAACTCACATGAGTTAAAGAGGAGTCAAAAAAGGCGGAAGAGGAACGGCAAAGAAGGGTGAAAGAGGAAGCCCACGAGCTGAGCATAAAGGAACTGGCCGAGTTGGTTGAGACCACTCGCAGGTCTGTTGAAGAAACTCACAGAACATGAGAAATCAACCCCTATGATCCTCACCATGAGGCCGAAGTGAGTGGCAGCGCGAGGGCAACCCTGATGATCGCAGGCAAGGGAAAGTCGTTGTTACACCCCCTGCCTCCCTCCTTCGTGCCGATGCCAACAGACACCCCAAATGCCCCACAACCTACGCCTTCTCTGGACACGGCCCAACTGATGAGCATGATGAAAATGCTCGTCAATAAGGTGGCAGAGATTGTCCCAAAACCTGGAGCGAAAAGACTTGCCACTGCGCTGATGCTGAATCCAGGAAAGACCCTAAACGGCAAAAACTCGAAGCATCAACCACCAATCCTATCCCCCTGTCACCGGGAGCAGACTACGACGCCTACGTGGCCAAGCTCCTAGCGCAGCTGGAGGTGGCAAAGGAAGAAAAGAAGGTGGCCCTACTAGAGCTGGAAAAGGAAAGGGAAACTTCGGCGGCCCTGAAGCTCAAAGTTTCAAAACAAGAGGCTAACTGGCAAAGGGAGGTCAAGACGTTACAAGACCAACTGGAGGCAAAAAAGAAGGAGGCCCAGGACAATGAAAACCGCCTACGACAGAGGCTGGAGGATGAAAAACAAAACCTGGTGGCCGAGTAACGGAGCTTAAAGTTGCTAGTGCAGCAGTATGCTGACCTAGAGCAGAGAACAGCCAGACTGGAGGGGTATGGACTATTGGCAACTTAAGAAGGTGAACCGAGCGAGGGGCAGGGGGATGCCATGGCAAAGCTTCAGTATGAGCTCGAGGAACAAAATAGGCTAGAGAGAGAGATAGAATTCCTAGCATGGGACCAGCCCACAACCCTCGCAATGGAAGCGCAAGAACAACAATAGGAGGTACAATGGCTGCAAGGTGCGTTGGAAGTTGCCAAGGAAGACACAGAGGCCCTCATGGCCATGGCCTTCATGCAATGAAGATTGCACCTTGCAGAGATCCAGAGCCACGAGGAACTAGCACAAGAAATATCAGAATGAATCAATGAGGCAGAGCACAAATTCAGTATCACAACTCAAGCAAAAGAAATCGCCGAAGAACAGCTGGCTCGGAAGTCTAGGGAGTGGCACCAACTCTGGGCTTTAACGAACGAACAACAACAGGTGGTGACCACATAGGCGAGTGCGATGGAAGAGGAAAGAAGAAAGATGGATGAAAGGGCCAACGCTTGGGAAGCAAACAACTTTGAAAGAATCAGGCAATTAACGGAGCGCTTGGTGGTGGCAGAGTGCGAGAGAGTGCTTGCTGAATCTAGAGCTAAAGCAACTGATGTATGCACCCACACACAAAGGCAAGCCTTTCTCAGCACCGTGCTACATGTCACCCAAGCACAGGGTGATGATTCAGAGGAAAGGGTGAGAAGAAAACTGGAATGGACTACCTGAGTGCTAAGGTACGGCCTTCAAGAACAGGAGCTCCCTACTAGCACGGGACTCACCAAGGAGCAGCAATTCCACTACGTGCGCAGTGCTGGCCTCTCCACTGTTGAGCTCAAGGACCTGGGATTCGAAGAGCAAGAGCCGCCCGCACCATCACCACAAACAATCCCACTCGTGGCCAAACAAGACACCGAGGATGGCCCAGATTCGGACCAAGAGGCCAACGAAGAACTACGAAAAGCGCCCAGCCCCCCTCTACCAGACCTCCCACCAAACGAGCCTGAAGATGCCCACATGCTGGAGCGCATCGGTAGCCACAAGGAGGAAGCAGGAGCTGGCAGAGGATGCACAACGCAGAGCCTTGGTCACTACCCAAACAATTCTCTGACGAGCCAGTACCACTACGAAGGGACCCCAACCCCATTTATTGGCTACAGGAATTGGTCATCTGGCGTGACCGAGAGTTCCAGACGAGGCCTTTTGAGTTTTCCTTCTCCTACCCATGCTCGCTGGGACCGGCTATTGCCGCTCAATATCCTATCCAAAATCAAGGATCTAGCCAATGACCTGGCAAATAGATGGGAAGAAAGGAGCCTAATTATAACCAGGTGGAGGCAGGAGCCTACAGATTACTAGCAGGACAAGGTGAACCGGATTCCCAAATCCGTCCAAGGCTACAAGGCGCAGCCGAAGTGGCGGAGGAGGATTTGGGATGCCAATTTTGATGCCTGGACCACCTTCTGCAGCTCACTCCTCGAGGAACGAAATGACCCCGCATACATGCCCTACCCCCGCCGGCATGGAGTGGACTATGACCGCACCACTCATGGGGATTTTGATTTTCCTAAAATATATAATGTAAATGCCCAAACTCTTGAGGAATGCTTAGTTTTTAGACTAGAGGATGTCCTTCCATCCATCACCCGTTTCCTCGCGGACTTCTCCTCCTGCCCGGATCCTGCCTTCCTAACCACCTGCAATTATCCTAGGTTGCTCAAATTCCTATTAATACAGAAGCCTACCGCTGAGGAAGCTCACTCCCCCCCCCCCCCCCCCCCTCTTTTTTGACATCAATCTAGGAATCGATAGTAGAGCTATGACTAGATTAATGATGAGGGCATCTCTCCTTCCCTCCTTTTGCTTAGAACTCTTAGAAAACATGAATGACACCCGCTTCACAAGGTGTAACCATCCCTTTTTGTCATCCACACCTCTGAAGGCCCAAGCTGCAATTAAAGAATATCTCCAAAGCCGTGCCTTTCTATCCCAATGCTTGCGACCCCCCCGCGCTTCGGCTGATGATGATCGGCACTAGCCAAACGCCTTCTATGTATACTGCCCTTTTTTTTATAAAAAAAAATTTAAAAACACCGCACCTAGGGTTCACCCCTAGCCCCTCTCCCCACTTCACGCTTAGGGCACATCAGGGCAGGACTTTCAGACCTGTCACCCTAAGCTCTACACTGCACTGCACTTCCAACAATGCACAAATTGGGTCCTCAAGTGTGAGACATTACCAAGGGCTTGCCCAAGGTTAGACTCATCTGCTAGTTCCACTACACATGCACTTACACCTCACCAAAAGGTAGACACATCCCTTAGGGAGCGCACATCCTTCTCTTGCAGGCCGTTTTAACTCAGTCAGGGCCTACCATTGGCATAGACCTTGGAACCCCACATTTTTCCACTGTTATGGAGCCCCGATTATGACAGTCATCGCCAATGCCGAATTCCAACTGGGCAACAAAAGCCGAGCACCTTCATGAAGATCAAAACCAGTCGAAACCTCTCCAAATCATCCAGAATCACCACCCCATCATGTCTCTTTCCCAGCAGCACCATCTTGATCATGGTCATCTATCCACCAATTCCACTTAGCACCACTCCCAGCATTGTTGCTGCTCCCCACCCCAGTTCCATGGGACTGGCACTCTGCTAGGAGGGGGGTAATGTTTACCACAGCATTGAGGAACGGAAAATGGAGCAGAAGTGCGGAAAAAATGGAAGCTCAGAAATTTGAATGATTTAAGCAACGGTGTTGCCTCGAAAAAAGAAAAGAGTAAAAGCGCGCCATTAGATATGAAGGCGCTTTCGAATCTTTGTAAAAAAGAGCGTCGGGCTCACTCATGTGCAAATTGTATGCAGTAGTGGGAATAGGATGAGTGGGATCATTGGGAAATAGGAAAAGAGGACCTAGGCTAATGGCCGGCCATGTAAAAAAGTGTAGATGACCACCCAAAAGGTAGAGCATGTATATAAAGTTCAAAAGTGAATGAGAAGCTCATTCTTGGGTGTGGCTAAAGCTTCTTCTTCCTCTTCTCTTGCTTCTTACCTTCTTGCTTGTGCTTGAGTGAGGGATTGAGAGAGTGTGAGGGAGTGAGGGAGTGAGGGAGTGAGTGTGTGAGAGTGAGGGATCGTGGAGAAGAAGCTCCCCATCTTCTCTCTTCATCTTTCCTTCCCTTTTTCTCTTCTCTCGTCTCGTGCGGCTATGGAGGATGGAGCTTGACGGAGAGGGCTTGAGGTTGCTTGAACTTGCCACAAGGATCGTGGAGCTACCAAAGGGTGAGAGAGAGGAGGGAACTTGATCGAGCATCAAGGTAAGCTCACTACACCTACACGGTAGGCATTGCACGTCGACTATGTGAGAGGTAGCCTTGGCTGCTCAGCTTGAAACACTTGATCAATAAGCGGTCCGTGGGTCTCGGGGTAGAGCTTAGTAGCTACCCTACACTAATCATATCCGCAATCCTCTTAAGTTGACTAGTTTCTAGCATAGCTAGTTAAAATATGGTTTCATAAGGGGAGCCTTTAGGAGAACGAGGTCCAATCTCCATAGATGGTCCATGGCAAATGAAATAAACAAAAGAAAATTTTGAGAGAGGGTAAGAAAAAAGGCATGAATCATGAAGAAGAGAGAGAGGAAGACAATAGTCTTAAGCCCCAACTTTCCACTTAAGGTTGAATTGGAATGTCTATCCAACTAAGTGGAAGTCCTTGGCATGCAAGTAAAGTTTTCAGCTGATGTAAAGGAAACTAAGTTCCCTTCAAGATCATAGGTTTGTTTGTCTCAATGATTTGTTAGGAATTGAGAATGACAAATCCTTATTGATTGGTTTACCTATCTAGAACATAAGATACATCAAGTCTTTTTATTTGGTGCTTAAGGGTACTTTTCAAAATGCAAGCCAAGGTGTGGGGCAAGTCCTAGGCACCAACAAGCATCACAAGCTCAGGAATTCTTGCTTGTTGTTGGTAATGTCTCATTATGAAGTTGTCTGAAATTTAATTAAGGTCTTAAGGAAGTGAAAAGAGTCACCATCAATGTGCAATACCTCACCTTCTTTTGGGATTAATGGACAAGGTGGAAGGTTTTATGGCAACACAAAGTAGTAATCGATACTTGAGATAGGTAGGAAGTGAGGGAGTTGAAGAGGTATTCGATCTCCTTTACAATTAAGTTTTTCTAGTTTTTATTGCTATTTTGAATCTTATCTAGAATAAATATTATTAAAATAACACACAATTAAGTAATAGAAAAATAATGGTTGTTGTGAATGATCTTCCAAAAGAATAATAGAAGTAACATGTCGAACAAGCAAGATCTTCACCTCTTATTGTGTAGACTATTTTGTTGTTTTGTTTCTTTGTTTCTTATTTTGTGCAAAGAGAGGATATGGCTCAAGACATCAATATCTATGGCCCTCTCAAGGGGCAAAAATTGATGCTACTCTCTTAAGATAGACTACAACAATTAAGCTTTCTATCCTCAAGAGTAGTTTTAGCCTTCAAGAAAGTTATTTCTCTTTACCATCACTTGGTTTGGATCATGACTACGTGAAACTAGAACCCTCCAATGTTCCTAGTGATGAGGAAGATGGATACCTTCTTGATCAAGATGAATATCAAGTCTACAAGGTGGAAACCAGTGTTGCAAAGTGGCTTGCAAGGGGGTGGAGAAAAAAGAAGATGTTAATACTTGTTTGGTTGAAGACTTCATTAGTATCTTCGACCTTATCAAATACTTGCTTGTTAATAGTAGCTTGCATGCTGCATTTCAAAGCATGAAGGTTTTCAAATAGGTCAAAGAACTACCAAATCAATATGATGATTACATTGCCTTTGAGTTGGCCTATCATGCAAATCGTGTATGAAATGGAGTAAAGAAATGATTGCCATCCATAGAAAGAGTATGTGACTTCTAATTTTGTGATATTTTTAATGGTGTTCTTTGGTTCATTAGATGCTTAGGATATTTGAGATGTGTTAATGTAAACTACTCATTCTATGCAAGAATGTACTATGAGAATGAAACTCATTGGAGTGGAAGGTTAAGAAGAGCATGCCACATTGGTACGATTGGTCAAGATGGTCCATTACTCTCTATAGGCATTAGGACGAGGACCTAAGTGTGTTTCCATGTACCTTGATGTTATCTACTATTGCATTCCCAAATATCACGAGAAGAAAACTAGGTGTGTTCTCCATCTTGGGAATCACTACCATTCTTATGCTAGTCAGGGAGATGGGTACAAGTGGTACTGAGATTGAGGATGGGGAGCTAGAACAATTATTGCAATATGCTCTATCAATATCCAACACTAAAGTAATGGAGAAGTATTTGTATTATGCTAAGCAGACATAAAGTGTTATCTCCAAAGATTTAGAGGCTATGTTGGACCTAAAGAATAGATGTGGGTATCCTTTCATCCACAATGTGTTATTCCCAAGTCAATTGGACACTAAAGGCCAGCCTCATGTTTTCAATATGTTAACAAAGGGCCTAGGCAATGGACTAGACTTAGTGACTAGAATGAGACCTAGTGGGAATGTACAACGCATGTGGGTTCATTTCAATCATGTCCACATGGTTCAAGGATGGTGAAAATTGTCTGCACATGTGTATGATCCTTACATTTGAGAGCTTCACACAATAAAAACATGTGAATTCCAAGTGCATGACAAATTTGCTTAGATCTCATTCTAGAGAATGATCAACAATGTGCTAGAAAGGAGAGATTTCAAGAAGCCAGAGTTTTGAGGATTCATGGCTAATAAGGCATAAGCAAATTGGATCATTGTTCCTAGTGTTTACTTTCGAGGGGAAAATAATATAATGCTAGAGAAAGAGAGAAATTGTACATCTCATTGGGAACATAGCATGGTCATGCACACAAGGAGATGCATTAATCCTTCATAACACAAGAAGATTGTTAACCCCTCAAGATGTGCTATTTTTGACATAATTTTTTAGCTTCAATGTAACATTTTGTCTTGCATACATATTTTTCCCTTCAAGTCAAATCCAAAATAATGTATCATGCCATGGTTATTAGCCAATCCACAATTATAAAAACATGGTAAAACAAAACCTTCCACATGAGATGAGTGTGCAAAGTTCTACTTCTTTTCATTTGAGCTAAAAGACCTAGTTCAAAGGTCTAGCTAATAATGTAAATTGTTTTAATAAATAAATAAAGAAAAGAGAAGTTAGAAGAGCTATGTGAAGGAAGGTGGTTGAGGGTGTAACTACCTCTCACCTTTATCTTTGCATGCGTTCTCTCTTTCTCACTCTCTCTTGGCTCAAATGTGACCTCTCACCTCCTCGTGCTTCAGTTTTTTCATGGATTGTGATGAGGATGAGAGTGAAGATGCAGATCATTACGAGATTTTCTGCTAGTATGTGTTCTTGTGTGATGGTTGAGAGCACTCTCTTTGGAAAATTTTTATGGACCGGGCATTGTAGATGCCGCTTCAAGGACTAGTTCTCTGACAGATTTTGGTGCATCCTTGGGCTTCTCATTTTTTGGCAATCTTGCCAAGGGGCCTCCTCGAAGTAGTTCTAAAGATTTCAGGGGAAGTGCTCTAATTGAGTTTTGTAAGTTTGGGATATGCTTCATGTACCTACGAAAGGTTGAATAGAAAGAAATATTTTAAATCCTTCTTCTCTACGAGACTAGTAATTCCTAGATGAAGAAAAAGAAGAACCGCGAGGTTGCTTGCGTCGCTGACTTAGGATCTTGCAAAGGACGCAATATGTGGAGGTTTTAGGGCTTTCCATCTACACGCATGACAGAAGAAGAAGGAACAAAAACAATGAGAATAATCAACAATAACACTACAGTAAAAGTAGTAGAAGTCGAAGAAAAAGAAGACAAAGAAGAGTAGTATATGGCGGCCTGCCCTGCAAACGTGATGTCATCGTCAATCCATGGAGTTTGTCATGGATGTTGCCCAAGCAATCCAGCCTTGTTGGTGCCCTCCTCGATCCCTGCAAACCCACAGCAATTGTGTTATTTGCCTCTCCACGCTCTAAACATCGACAAATCTGAGAGCATAGCGATGATAGGATGCTTCTTTTGAAAAAAAAAAACCCTAAGGTTTCATTTTTTATGTTAAGATACCCCAATCTTCCAAACTCTTGACACCTCACACTTGCAATTAGGTAGGTCTAATTAATTATCAATGTAAAACATCCACACTCATGCCTTTGTGGAATCAAGCGGGAGGAGCACTTGAATGTCATATCTATTGCGAGGATAATCTGCAACGTTTAATCTTGTGATCGGGGTCCAATCCATGGAGTTTTTAGTGCTTCACTGGTGGGTGTTCTCATAACTCCTTGTGGAAGATTGTGACCTTTCTTGTGTTCATATGGGAGGAAGTTTGCTTTGCTCTTTTGAAGGCCAAAGGCAAAGGACAGTTAAGGAAGTAGAAAAGTTTTCATTGAAGAGTTCAGTGTCAAGTGAATTTGGGACGGGTACTGATTGAGGTGGTCCCAAGGAAAAGTAAAGTGAAGTGTTCATGATGTAGATTCTTCAACGACATGTTCGAGGTGTTAATTCCAAGGCCAGAGTTGGTTACATTGATATTGGGCAAGCATTATGTTGTGCGCAATGTGCTTCATCAGAAACAGAAAATGACATCACCATTAAGGAGACAAAGGTACCAAAAATAGTGTTGGAAATTTTTAGAGTCAAACCGAATAGGAAAATGATATGTTTTGATATACTATCTCATCACACTAGATGATTGGACAATATATATGCAATAATAATGAGAAATATGGTTGTTAGTGTATGTGCATCTTGCTTTTGGTTCGAGGAAAGTATCCTACTGGTGTGATTGAGGTGTTCATTTGGTTTTGTAATACCTCCAACACACATTTATGGATGGTTGATGAACATCATATTATGGGACCTCCAAGCCTTGCACGAGGGGTGTGGCCAATGGTTAGAGCACAAGTCTTCTTCCTTCAAAAATAATGATGCTTCAAAACAATGGGTTTATCTTGCAGAATGCCAGTCTTGTTGTTCATCAAGCTCTATCTCTATCTATTCTTGCAAGTGTTTCTAGTGGATATATCGACCTAGATACGAGAATGATAAAGTGGCTGAATGGAGATCAAGGTTAAACAAAGGAATTTCAAGAAAATATTCACAAGGATAGAGCTTTGGGTGCAAAAATTATTCGTGAGGCCATTGTCTTTTGCAATGAGTCACTTGTATTCTATGTTAGCATAGAAGGTAGCACTCGCATTAATTTTGAAAATCAACCCTAAAAACATACTTAATATTCTAGAATTCTAATTTTGGGATTCTTAAACTTAGTGCTTTATCCTTGAACTAAGCTTATGTAGTCATCAAGACATTGTGTGTATGTCACTCTAGCTATGAGATCAAATATGATTTTGTGCTAATGGAGAAATATGCAAATACGGCTTAGGTAAAGAAGGTTGATAAGTATGAGAAGAAAAAAGAGAGTTAGATGTTTTGTAGGCATTGTAAGGTAAAAGATTATGTCATAAATACATGTCTTAAATTGGCTATGAAAGAGGCTGAGAAGAAAGAGGCTAGCATAGCTATTGCAGATGCCTTTTCTTCTAAGCCAATATCTACAAATTGTGTAGGATACAAAATTAACATTTAGTTCACAATGCAATTATGACCCTTCTTTACATGATTGTTGCATGGTTATTGTGGACTCAAATGTATAGTACTTTGACATTGGTGCCACAAAGCATATTGCTTCTCTATATAGTTTGATCACTTCTCTTGAGCCTGCTCCTAAGGGAATACTATGACATGTGCCAATAACTCCTCTTATCCTATCAAAGGAGTTGGAAATTTTGTGTTGACTCTTGTTAATGACAGTACTTTCATACTTATGGATGCTTTGTATGTACATAGGCAAAAAGTAATTTGCTATTAACTTCTACACTTGTCAAGATTGGCTTGATTGTGTAGTTTATTGATGATAGATGTGTAGGTCATGATCTCTCTTATGGTGATACAATTATTGCATCGGTTCACTATGTCATGGGTTGTATAAGCTCAATAACTATGGAAAATGTATGGAAGACATGGCAGCATATGCTATTGTAGTTCAAAGATAGTTTCAGATGCAAAACTTTGGTATGCATGTTTTGGTCATTTGAATTTTACTAGTTTGCATCTATAGAAATTTGATAGTCTTCTTTGTCTACTCTTGAGACACCTAGAAAACACACTTATTGAAAGTTGCATATTGGATAAAATGAAACGTATGTCATTTCAAAAAGATGGTTTAGTGACTACTATTCGCCCAAGTTGCAACTTGTATACAATGATGTCCGTGGTCCAATGCAATAATATATTTTGGTAACTACATGTACTCCATGACTTTCATTGATGACTACTCTAGTCATACATAGGTATATGGTTTAAAAGCTAAGTCTGAAGTGTTTTTGTACTCCAAGTTGTTCGTTAGCATGGCTAAAAATTTATCGGGATGTAAAGTGGACACTCTCCCTTCTAATCAAAGGGGGGAGTATATGTCTAAGAAATTTAATGTATATATGTGCCATATACACCACAGTAAAATGACATAGCCCATAGAAAAAATAGAACACTTATGGAGATGGCGTGATGCATGATTACGAGTCAAGCTTTGGCACATAGTTTCTTGCTTGAAGTCGTTTTACAACATATATACTTAACAAGTATCCCACTAAGGTTTTGTGGTCTATCACTCCATATGAGGCTTGGCATAGTAAAAAGCCATATGTGGCTCACTTTTATGTTTTTGATTGCTTTGCTTACGATTTACTTCCAGTGCAACAATGCAAGAAGTTGGATGATAGGGTTGTAAAATATATTTTGGTTGGATACAATAATGAAAGCAAAGACTATATATTATACCATCCACAAAGTAAGTGTATCTTGATCAATTGTGATGTTGTCTTTGTGGAGAATGTTTTTTGGCTTTTACTTTCATGTATGAAAGAGACAAATGTACACTCATAAGATATCCATGACAATTTGTTGCCTCTTCATTGTTATACAATCACATGCAGTGTGAAATGAGGTAGTTTTCAATTACACATACTTCTCATGATAATGCAAATCAACCTATTTCTAATGCATATGTGAATGATGTACTTCTTGATGAGATGGTGGAGATTGAGCAGTCTAGGACTATGCCAAAATGGCTAGTGCAAACATTATGTGATAGTAACTTGGATGCATCGTTGGCTAGTCATACTCATTCGGGCTCTTGTTTTGGCTCTTATGCATCAAATTGTTATGCATTGGATGTTTCTAATTTGTGTGATCAGGATGAGCTTGTGATTTTTGAAGAGGCAAAAAACTCAAAATTTTGAATGGCTGATGTGCAATCTGAGTGTGATGCTCTTATAAAAAGTGGTGCTTGGTTTCTATGTGATTTACCTCTTGGTAAGAAGGCCATTTGTACTAAGTGGATTTAGGAGTTAAAGTGAAAGCTAGATGGCAGTTTTGATCACTATAAAGCTAGACTTGTGGCAAAAGATTAACTCAAGAGAAGGGGATCGATTTTGATGAGGCCTTTGCTCCCACTCACTATATGACAAGCATTCATAGCATTTTTGCATTAGCAACTCATAATGGTTGGAATGTACATCATTTGGACATCAAAAATCCATTTTTGAATGGTGATTTACATAAGAAAGTGTGTGTTTTTCAACCTCATGGTTTTGGGCAAAAGGGGGCAAGAAAACAATGTGTGCAGATTGAAAAACAATTTGTATGGTTTGAAGCAAGCACCTTGGGCTTAGTATGAAAAGATACATGCATACTTGACTGCACATGATTTTGTGAATAGTCATGCTAAGAGCACATTATATGTTAGATGTCTTTGTGGATTCATCTAGTCCAATAGTCACAGTACTTCCCTATGCATGAGTGCAAGCTTTCATTCACCGCGTCACTTGTAGGGGGGATTTGTTACCATATTTTAGTAGTGATATGTGTGAACACACTTATGATTGGTGGGACACTTTTTTTCCCCTTCAAGAGGTTTTCCAACACAACTTAAGGAACTCATTGAGTGCTAGATTTGTGGACAACTTGAACATGCAACTTCGAGGTGCCCTCAGAAAGTAGAACCACATAAGGACAATGAAGCAAATCATTGATGCCTTGAATGTGGCATAACCCACATGTATCCTAACTAGCCTAGGAGGAAAGCCAGCACAAGCAAGGCCATAATTTCATTTGTGCATGTCACTCTCTTTGAAGTGGAGATGATCAATGAAAAGAACACTATATCAAATCCTGTGAATGCCATCACATGATCACAAAGCAAGAAGGCTTGCATAAGCATCCTTAGACCCTCCAATTCTAATGGATCTATCATAGGAAAGAAGAGCACTAAGAAAAGGAAAAATAGAGCCATGGCTAACCTAACATTGAAAAGGGAGAGACTTACCACATTTCCAACTAATAAAGCTAGATCCAATGCAAAGAATTCCACCATAGCCTTCTAAATGGAAAATGTCATAGCCTCTAAAGAAAACAAATTCCCCAACATAGAAAGGTAGTTAGAGATAATAAATAAAGTCAAGAAATGGATAAAAGAACCCATGCATCAAAATAAGGACCTTAAGCTGCTCTTGATATAAGTGTTGTAGGTTTTTCTAGCATAGCACTATTGTCTCACCAAACACATAAGCATGATACAAAGAAACTATTTTCAAACCTAATCACACATAAAATAAGCTCGAGTTTGAAAATTAGTAGATAAAATTGTAGCCATGCAAACCATTGGTTCTAATGCAATGAGGTAGAACCAAACTTTGTTGCCACATTGATCTCAACCAACATGACGATGCTACTAAGGTTACTATTATGGAGCAGTTGCAATTTCTAGAAGACATTCAAACATTAGATAGAGGAAAGGATAGAACCACATTATTCCTAGAGCTAAGCAAATCTACAATTATACCAAGAGAAGGTGGAAAGCCAGGAGTACTACATCTACAAATGTAAAGCTTATAGAACAATTTGGGCTAGATACCCCACACTATTTGGAGACACCTCCCTCAAACTAGTCATGGAGTCCTTAGACCGTCACTTGGACCAATTCTTAGTCAACATTTAGACATTGGGCACATCGTTACTATAGACTAGTATGGAACAACGAGGGACATCGATCACATAGCTCACCAATTTCTTCCAAAAAATGACCACAAGCATGCACCATACAAAGAGAGGGTATTAGTCACAACATACTGATTTCTTCCGAACAATGGAGTCACCAAAGAGTTGAGGAGATCAAAGCAACACATCAACCATGGATATCGAGATATTAGGCACAAATGCTACATGACTTTAGCTCCAATAACTAAAATGGCTATCATGAGGACTATCATAGTAGTGGCTATATCAAAGGGCTGGATCATGCATCAAATGGATGTTAAAAATACCTTCTTATATAGGGAGTTACAAGAACAAGTTTATATTGAGCAACCATCCAATTATCTAGATGACAATTATCCCAATTATGTATGGAAACTTTGAATGGCTGAAGCAAGTACCTAACGCATGGTATTGTAAGATTTCAAAATACGTTGTTACTATTGAATTTCACTAAGGATAAGTTTATTACTCACTTTATGTATGTAAGAGTGATGCAAGTACTATGGCCATTTCTAAGCTAAGTCATTATTGAGGTGACACATTACCCCTAATAAACATTCTTGAACAATCAACACAAAGGCAATGCTATGATGCATGATGAATACTCTTGTTTTGTAAAATATTGTGAACGATTCTAAAAACACATTTTGGGATTCTTTCCAATACTCTATTATACTTGACACAACAATGTAACAATTTTTCCCCGATCAATTTTAAAATAAAGAAGATAAGGTTGTAAATTTGATTTTATTCATGTTCACCTTAGTAGGCCTTCCACCATTATTGTGGTGATACTACTAGATTTATTCCAAGGTTTTACATTTGTTTTCCCTCAAGTAGATATATTATATCTTACAATCCTTCCTAAGTGTCAAGTTCACATCTCTTACATGGGAATTTGTCTTTACATATGCTTATAACTATCAAACCACCTTGAAAATGGATTTGCATGTGCACTCCATGTGATCAGTGCACATAGCAAATCACACAACTACAAACAATGCATTAGTCAACAAAATATTATAGCCAATTAACAATTAGTTCAAAATTACTTTTTTATACCATTACTAAAGGTGTAATTACCTGGGCAAGCTAATGTTCTTTCCTAACAAAGACATACCAAAGAGATTGCCAAGCAAAGGTATCATTCTCAAATGTTAGCAGTGCATTAGTAGACAAGCAAAATATAGTCTTGTATTCGAGAATTCCATGGGAAAACGTTATTGCAAGATACACTAACTTGATATTTGTGAAACATGGATTTATCTTAAGAAAAGAACCAAACACATTTGAAAGGCACATGTCAAGCAGTGTGGAATTAGTCAATATGACATCACTCCATCAAAGGGCTAAGCATTTTGAATATATTCAACATGCAAGACTTCCAGTTTGCATCTAGTCTTTTGATGTTTTCTACCACTCACCAACAATAACTGCAAACTTGCAAAGTCAGCATCAAGGGTATTTACAAGGATGCTGCCCATCACAGAAAGGGCATCAACAAGTACTTTGTAATCTAGGGTAAGCAAGATAAGCATAGGGCAAAGAGAACTGCACGCACAAAGATGGAATCACACGATGTTTTTGAAGGGCTGCCCTGAGAAACTATGTAATAGCGGTAGGAATGCTGTCGCCAACTCCAATCCAGTTCCAATTTTAAAAACTGAATTCAAGATACCGAATAACTCACATGAATCATTTTGCTGTGAGACAAAACAAGGGACTGGGCTGGAGATGTTGCATTATCTTTTCAAATTTATTGAAATTCCAATAGAAGATTGCACTCTTCTGATTCCAAGTATGCAAGGAAGATTTTAACTATATTATCCCTCTTGTTGGCCCAGCCTGGACTTCCTTGCACGTGATATAAGAATGGAAAGGCAGAATTAAGGATATGCTGAGCATGGGAATAGCAGTGCCCTCACATTGTCTTCTCTAAAAAGATTTAACAAGAAAGCATTCTATCATTGCAAGGCTTGTCCTTATATCGTGCATTATACTGATAAAAATTTTGCAATGACTTCATGAATTGAGATGGAGAACATGAACTGTGTGTCAGAAGTCTCCCTCTCCCCCTTCAACAAAAAACTGCTTATATATGATACACCATGCCAAATCCTTATTCAAACCAAACCCAAGGTTTGGTTCATTGAATGTCTACAATCACAGCTACAAATGCTGCGTGAGCCTAACACTAACCTTTGAGAACGACGAACGTGTAGTTTGATCCAAGGAACTTTTGCAGCTATCTGATTACCACAAATTAAACAACTCAAACAAGAATCCTTGAAAGAATACACAGCTCTTATTGAATGTAGCTTGACAGACTACTTACCACCCGCCAGGTCATGTCTTCTGGTCCCAAAGGCTGGGCTGGACTTGAGTATTGAAAATGCTTACAGTACTGAAAAACAAACACACACACACATCTCTCTCTCTCTCTCTCTCTCTCTCTCTCTCTCTCTCTCTCTCTCTCTCTCTCTCGTAACAAAGACATAATGTCAAGATAAAAGAAGAGAATTAACAAAATGTCTTCCTCTTGAGATATTTCATAAGCGCTTTTGATAGTAGCCTTTGATATCATCTCTAATCCTAACTAAATAAGCTTTCTATACTACCAAAATTTGAGCACGACACAATTTCTTCAAAATTGCAACTATCCATGTGTATCATAGAATTGTGACAAAACACTCATTGGGATAACCTTTTATGGAACACTTGTTCTTAATTATTCTATCATAAAAGGGTCCACAAATCAAGTTTTCTTTTTTTTACATATAATTTCTTATAGAACCTAATAAAGGTTTACCCAGATGCAACATGCATGAATTAGACCATTTAACTTTACAGATAATTTGATCAATACTTTATGGTGTATCTAATCAAGAAAAATTAATAATAATTATAGTATAATAAACTTCTTGGTTGACTTGATGCTAGAACTGTTGTCGCCTGCTCCAATTTGGTCTTCTCTTGTCTTTGGTTGCCTCAGATGATCCTTCAATGGCTGCAAATCAAACCAATAGCATCTACTCTCTCTCTCTTGCAAGCTGAATGAACCAAATCCCTCTCTTCAGTCCCCAAAAACTTTTTTCAATCTTACATGAGCATTTTTGCCAAGTGGCAACCTTCTAAACTCATTTTTCAACCTTCATTCTTCAGCCCCCAACCTTTGTTGACCCTTAGAATGGCATTCATCAATTAATTAATGCTAGTCCCTAGTGTGACCACTGACACTTAGTGGCCAAACAATTGTCCTAAGGTCAAATCTAATACCAACTAACCGTCAAAACTCCATCAGCATAACTTATCACAACTTTTGCCTTTGAGAACCTGTACATCCTTGGGGTCCTTGGCCTATTACCATGAAATAACTACCATGTGCATCACATGTGCTAAACAACCTTGCACATTTGATTGATAACTTAATCAAATGTTATCAGCAAGATTAAAGCATCTCAAAATTTCACGTCCTCATGATAGACCTGTTAGCCTGCTCTTATTTAGTCTCAGTCTGTCATCTCCTGGTTGTGAGCTCCTGTCAGAGTCTGACAGGAGACAGAGGAGCTCTGTCAGTGTGTTTTCAGGCTGCCTTAGTCTGTATGCAGCCCTGGGCATTTTACAGCCCAGATCTGGGCTGTTTTTGGGGTGACTGCCCATTATTTTGGGCAGTCGGACCAGATCTGGCCAGGTCGGCCAGTTTAGCTGGTCGGCCAGTTTGCTGGCTGGGGGCTATTTATAGCTGCCCCCCCAGTCAGTCCAGCATTCATCTCATTCATGCTCTGCAGGTTCAGCACTCCTCCCTCCGTCTCCGTCTCCGGCATTGGTGCTGCCTCTGTTTCCAGTCTGTCCTGGTTCCCTCACTGACGCTCTGGGCTGCGTGCAGGGACTGTTCTGTCCATTCCAGTGTATTCAGCATTCATCTCAGTCAGTGCAGATTTTCTTCCTTCATTCTCTGCTTCCTCTCTCCTCTCCTCTGTGTTCGTGTTCTTTCGCTGCGCACTCTCACATGGTATCATCGCCTGATTGAGAGCACGGAGGACGCGAGAAATACCTTACTGCTGCTGCCCACAGTTCCACAACAGCCAGGCGATTCCCTCAGACGGCTGCCAACAGGTCTATTCCAGCCAGGTGACTGCATCAGAAGGCTGTACAGCCTGCGTTTGCTGTACACAGGGGCTGCCACGTCATCCAGTGACGCAGCAACCCTGCGTTTGCTGCCAGGCGACCTCTTCTGCTGCAGGGCGACCCTCCTCCAGCTTGCGTTTTGCTGTTTTGCAGGTCGCTCCTACCCCGGCTGCTCTTATCCTGCAGGCGACCTCTGTCTGGGCAAGTTTCCGGTGCTGGTGGTCTCGATTCTGGTATTCTGCATCAGATCTATTTGCGTTTTGCAGATCTAGGTGGTTGTAGGCACTCTCTGCCTGCATCTTGGTGGTTGGTGACCACACTGTTGGTCCTATTTCGTCAGCGGCACACCTTTCTTGGTATTTTGCAGATTGGAAGATGTCTTACCAGTTCTCAGGCTTTGAAGACTCAGAGGATGAGCTTCTTTCTCATCATTCCTCTGAGCGGAGGCGGGACTATCGTGAAGTTCGTCATCGGGAGGACCCTCCTCGCACTCGTCCTTCTTCAGTCCATGCATCTCAGAGGGTTCCATCTACTGCGATGGTTTCTTCAGTGAAGACTGCATCAACTGTGCGGATGCCTTCCCTGATCCCCTCTATACAGGTGCCGATTCTCCCTTCCTTTCCGAAGGAAGACAAGTTGGATGGTTCCAACTATTCCCTATGGTCATGCAAGGTGGCTTGCATTCTTGATACCTTTGATCTATGGGATCTTGTTTCTTCGCCCATCGACCGACCCCCCGTGGATTCGTCCGATGGCACCTCTATGGACCGTGCAGCCTTATGGGATAGGCTCAACTCGCGAGCCCGTTCCTTTCTTTTTATGAGTCTCCATGATTCAGTTCTTGTACATGTTCACAGGTTAAAGACCGCGGCGGAAGTATGGACAAAGCTTGCGTCTTTGTATCAGCACAAGACATTTGCCCACAAGATTTCCCTGGAGAAGAAGTTGCGGATGCTCAGTCTTGATGGTTCTTCTTCCATGAAGGAGCACATCACGAAGATGGAGGATATGCGAGGCGAGCTAGCCTCTCTTGGTCGTCTGATATCGTCTGAGGATATGGCGATGATTCTGTTGACTCAGCTGCCATCACCCCGATATGATGTCTTCTACACCAGCCTCATCACTACGAGAACCCGTGCGACTCTCCTATGGGAGGAGCTTTCCCCGCTTGTCTTGGAGCATGACGAGCGACTCAAAGAGGTGGGAGCCAGTGGCTCCACCAAGGCATTTACGGCTGCCACAGATGGTGACAAGAAGAAGAAACAAAAGAAGGAAAAGCCCAAGGACAAGAAGGAGGAAGATAAGAAGGATGCGAAGGAGAAGAAGCCCAAGTGTCCCCATTGTGGGAAGGGCACACATCCCGAGGAGAAGTGTTGGCAGAAGTATCCCCATTTGAAGCCTAAGGAGAAGGACTCGAAGGCGGCCCCAGCCACAACAGAATCTGCGTTTGTGCATCTCTTTGTTGAGAAAGACACTGCCCTAGCTTCTACCACACAGGAGAAGCCTTGGCTTGTCGACAGTGGAGCATCTTCACATATGACCTTCCGTCAGGATTGGCTTCAGGATCTTCGTTCCAGAGGGGGTACAGTCACCATTGGTGACAATTCTACAGTTCCTGTTCATGGAGTGGGGACTTTACCTATGTTTTCTAACAGGCGGTCTTCCTCCGCCAAAGTGCTCTATGTGCCTGATTTGGGTTTTAACCTATTATCTGTGCATGGTCTTACTCAGTTAGGTACCCGAGTCATTTTTACTCAGGATACAGTCACAGTGGAGGATGCTTCTACAGGTGATGCCCTTTGGACAGGTACACAGGAGGGTGGGCTTTATACGCTCACAGCCTTGGCTGCGCGGACTTCCCATGAGCTTGGGCTGCTCTGGCATGCTCGGTATGGTCATTTGAACCTTGATTCTCTTCGCCGGGCTTCTAGGAGGAAGATGGTGGAGGGACTTCCTGATTTCCCTCCTCTTCACACTTTGTGCCCTAGCTGCTTGAGGGGCAAGCAGCACCGGCAGCCTCACCCGCAGGTTGCTTCTAGGAGGGCTACTTCACCGCTTGAGTTGGTTCATACCGACCTTTGCGGACCTATGGACACGGCCTCCCTTGGGAAGGCCAAGTATTTGATGCTGATTGTGGACGACTTTAGTCGTTATGTTTGGCCTTATTTCTTGGAGTACAAGAGCGAGGCGTACTCCCGTTTCTGTGAGTAGCAAGTGTTTGTGGAGACCCAAACAACTTCCAAAGTCCGTGGTGTTCGAGCTGATCACGGTGGAGAGTTCACTTCTCACCTTTTCTCTCAGTTTTGCAGGGATCATGGTATTCGGGTGGAGTATTCCCATCCGAACACACCATCAGAGAATGGTGTGGTGGAGCATGCGAATCGGACCATGATTGAGATGGCCCGATCTATGCTGGAGCATAGGAGTCTTCCTCATTTCCTTTGGGGTGAGGCGGTGGCTACAGCGGTGCATATACGCAACCGCTCTCCGACTTCGGCGTTACAGGACATGACTCCATAAGAGGCTTTCTTTGGAAAGAAGCCTTCCGTGTCCCATTTTCGCATCTTTGGGTGCGATGCTTTTGTCCATGTGGACAAGAAGAAGAGGAAGACGAAGTTCGACTCTAAGTCGAGAAAGCTTATCTTCGTTGGTTATAGTACGACCACGAAGGGATATCGGCTCTACGACCCGACGACGCGACAGGTTGAGGTGAGCAGGGATGTGATCTTTGATGAGGCTTCGGCCTCTGAGGATCCTATTGATGGTTCTATTTCCGATGTTTCTTCATCATCGACGGACCCCCCCCCCCCCACCTTCTCTCCCTTCCCTTCCTTCCAGGATCACCCTTAGCACCCCCCCTATTCCTCCTCCTCCTCCTTCGGCTTCCCTTTCCCCTTTGGTGGATGTGCCTTCGTCTTCTACGAGCTCTTCTACCGCCTCTTCGGGATCTTCACGGGATATACAGCCTTCTTCAGATGTGGAGGATTTACCTTCACTTGGTGAGGGGGAGTCCCTCTCCGATTTGGGTGCTTTACAGGTTCCGGAGACCCCCCGGTCTCCCTCACAGAAGGAGTCTCTCAAGATTCCTTTATGGTATCGCCGGCTCATGCAGGATTCAAGTGTTACTCACTTTCCTGCTTCTTCTACAGGTCCTCGTCGATCAGCCCGTTTACAGGCCCAGCGGAACAGTTCACTATGTGTGAACTATGCTCTTATGTCATAGATTCTTCAGGATTCCGAGCCTTCCACTGTGGAGGAGGCTCTTGCACAGGATATTTGGAGACAGGCTATGCAGGCCGAGCTCGACTCCATCGAGCGAAACCATACGTGGGAGCTTGTTCCGCGTCCCGCAAAACGGAAGGTGATTGGTGTGAAATGGGTCTTTAAGACCAAATATCTTGCAGATGGCTCCTTGGACAAGCATAAAGCTAGGCTTGTTGCCAAGGGTTTTGCCCAGCGTGCAGGGTTGGATTACTTTGAGACTTTTGCTCCTACAGCTAGGATGTCCACCATCCGAGTGCTTTTGGCTCTTGCTGCTCACCATCGTTGGCCTGTCTATCAGATGGACGTCAAGTCTGCTATTCTGAATGGCGTTCTTGAGGAGGAGATTTATGTTTTACAGCCTCCTGGTTTTCTTGTGCAGGGGAAGGAGGATCATGTCTACAGGCTGCGGAAGGCTCTTTATGGCCTAAAGCAGGCTCCTCGTGCTTGGTACCAGCGGATTGACCGCTTCTTTCTACAGAGTGGCTTTGCGCGCTCCGCTTATGATCCCAACCTCTACTTACGGGTTGTGGATTCTCTTTCGGTGTTTCTCATCTTGTATGTGGATGATCTTATTATTACAGGGAGTGACACTCAGCAGGTGGAGCATTCTCGGTCCATTCTACAGCAGGAGTTTGACATGACTGATCTAGGGATCCTTCACTTCTTTCTAGGTCTGGAGATCTATCAGATGGCACAGGGCATTTTTATCTCGCAGCACAGGTACATCTCCGAGCTTCTTTCGGAGTTTGATATGGCTGAGTGTCGGCCTATCTTATGCCCTATGGACCCTGAGTCCAAGCTTTTGACAGCTGGAGTTCCTCTTACCAATCCCACCCGTTACAGGTGCCTTGTCGGTTCTCTTATCTGGCTGCTTCACACTCGGCCGGATATCTCCTTTGTGGTGGCTTTATTGTCTTCCTTTATGCAGACTCCTACCCAGGATCACTGGCAGGCGGCCTTGCGGGTTCTTCGCTATTTGCAGGGGACTCGATCCTTTGGGATCATGTATGGAGATGGGATTACCCTTTCTGGATGGAGTGATTCTGATTGGGCAGGTGATGTGGATTCGCGACGATCCACTACAGGTTATGCTTTCACCCTTGGATCTGGTGCTGTCTCTTGGAGCAGCAAGAAGCAGCCTACTGTGGCACTTTCTTCTACAGAGGCTGAGTATCGGGCCCTATGTTCGACCGCTATGGAGGCAGTTTGGCTCCGTCGCTTACTCGCAGAGATTGGCTTTTCCCAAACCGGACCTACGGAGCTGCGTGTGGATAACCAGAGTGCTCTTGCTCTGGCCAAGAACCCGGTGTTTCATGCTCGTACGAAGCACATTGAGGTTCAGTATCACTATGTTCGAGAGCGGATCGTGGATTCGGAGCTGGTGGTGGTCTATTGTCCTACGGCGGCCAATGCAGCTGATCTCTTTACGAAGCCTTTGCCTCAGGCTTCTTTGCTTCATCACATGCGGTTCTTGGGTCTTCAGACTCTCCCAGGAGTTGAGAGGGGGTGTTAGCCTGCTCTTATTTAGTCTCAGTCTGTCATCTCCTGGTTGTGAGCTCCTGTCAGAGTCTGACAGGAGACAGAGGAGCTCTGTCAGTGTGTTTTCAGGCTGCCTTAGTCTGTATGCAGCCCTGGGCATTTTACAGCCCAGATCTGGGCTGTTTTTGGGGTGACTGCCCATTATTTTGGGCAGTCGGACCAGTTCTGGTCAGTCGGACCAGAACTGGCCAGTCGGACCAGATCTGGCCAGGTCGGCCAGTTTGCTGGCTGGGGGCTATTTATAGCTGCCCCCCCAGTCAATCCAGCATTCATCTCATTCATGCTCTGCAGGTTCAGCACTCCTCCCTCCGTCTCCGTCTCCGGCATTGGTGCTGCCTCTGTTTCCAGTCTGTCCTGGTTCCCTCACTGACGCTCTGGGCTGCGTGCAGGGACTGTTCTGTCCATTCCAATGTATTCAGCATTCATCTCAGTCAGTGCAGATTTTCTTCCTTCATTCTCTGCTTCCTCTCTCCTCTCCTCTGTGTTCGTGTTCTTCTTTCGCTGCGCACTCTCACAAGACCTTCCCCTTGAAATCCCTGCAATCATCCTTGATTGCACTTGTACCAAAGAAAAAGCATACTACAGTGGAATTTCTACAAGGCATCACAGTCACAACATTCGCCACTGTTGTCCAACCATGCTACATGCCCCAAACCTTGTTGAAAATGACCAGCCAACATTATCATGACATAAATCCAAAAAACAGTCCAAAATCATTGCTAGGAAGCTATTGGATGCATCCATAACTGATATTTCTCAATTGTTCCGACTTCACAACCATAGTAAAATATATTTTCAGCATAGACCTGTCAGAGATCATAGCCTGTTTTCAGGCAGCAGCACGGCTGGTCCAGCAGTCGGACCACCTGCACAGTCCAGCTGCACAGTCGGACTGTGCAGTCGGACTGCCACGTGGCAGTCCGACTGCCTGCAGCCGATTTTTATCAGGCTGCGCCCTATTTTGGCGCCCTATTCCAGGCAGTTTTTCGCCTATTTATTGCTGACGTTTTCAGCAGTCTGGTGATCATTCTCTGTCGCAGATTACAGACCGGTGCCGTGCAGATCTCTGTCTCTGTTCGCAGATTTCAGACAGCAGACAGTGCAAACTGCAGCAGACTTCAAGGTGGACAGCAGGTCGCATCGTCGAGGTGGAGACACGCAGTCCAGCGCACTGCGCCCGTGTATATCTTTGTATTCAGCATTCTTTATACAGCAGATCTTCAGTGTACACTGTCTCTTTCTCTCCCTTCTCTCTCTGCGTTCTCTCTCTCTCAGTCCTACGCTTCCGCACCGCTGCACTCTGACATGGTATCAGAGCAGTGTTCGAGGGCTGACTGAGCGCAGAATCAACCTGAAGAGGAGTTTCCATCGCGACACAAATTTGCGTTTTTTGCGTTTAAGGGCAAACAGGAGGGCTGCACCTTGGAACAAGGCTGAAACGAGTGTGGGCGCACAGGAAAGGAGTACAGGTGGTGGATTTGCTGCTGTTTACTGCTGTTTGACGCGGAGAAAGTTTGAGTTTTCAACCTAAAAGTGCAGGTTTTGCTTTTTCATCGCCTCCGGCGGGTGAAGAAGCTTCGGGACGCAGAAGAGCCTTAGCAGGCTGAGTTTACACAGTCAGAGGGGGCTGCTTTTGCGTTTGAGAAGGCATTGCAGGTGAAGATGTCTACAGAGATGGACCTGGAGTTCCAGGTGATTATGGACCGGAAGGTGCCTGTCCTACCGGCTCTTCCTACAGATCAGAAGCTCGACGGCGACAACTACCGCATTTGGCGCGTTATGATGTTGGCCATTCTGGAGTCCTATGATTTGGCGGAGTTGGTACAGGAAGATATTGACCGGCCTTCGGTAAGAGATGAGTCCAAACTCTCTTCCGATGCTCGTGCGGAGTTGGCCAGGGCCCAGTCTCATTGGGACAAACTGAATGCCAGGATTCGATCCTTTCTCTTTCTATCATGCACTACAGCCGTGATCGCTCACATCGAGCACTTGACGGTGGCTCGTGAGATATGGCTGGAGCTTGATCAAATGTACAATCGGATGACCCTGATGAAGAGGGTTTCTTTGGAGGTTCAGATGCGGACCTTGTCCGTCAATAAGTCTTCTTCGCTAAGGGAACACATTAACAAGCTAAGGCAGCTACAGATGCAGGTTCAGAATGCGGGGAAGCCGATCTCCTCCGAAGACATGGCGATTACACTCTTGTCCCAGTTGCCGCCACGATTCGGTACATTTTACTCTGCCCTTATTGCTTCGGGGCGAGAGTCTACTCTTCGGTGGGAGGAGTTGGTTCCTATGGTCTTGGACCAAGAGGAACAGTTAAAGGGACAGAATGCTTCCAAGACGGAGGCATTGACAGGTCAAGCCTCTCAGAAGAAGGGGAAGGACCAAAAGAAGAAGAAGGGGGATAACAAGTCCAAGAAGGACAAGGAGAAGGACAAGGACAAAGACTCCACATGCCATATTTGTGGAAAGACTGGCCATTGGAAGAAGGATTGCCCTGACAAAGACTCGAAGGACACCAAGAAGAAGGAAACCAAGGATTCTGGAGCGGTGGCTGCACCCTCATCAGCTGCATTTCTACACTTAGTTGTCATTGAGGACGCTTCACCGAATGCTTCTGATGCTGCGATGGCGGCTTCCCAATCTCGAGAGTGGATTATTGATAGTGGTGCCTCACGGCACATGACTCCTTCATCAGATGGTGTTGCCCGGCTGCGACCTTCGCGTGGGCAGGTTCTCATAGGAGACAGCTCTTCAGTTTCTATTGCAGGTCGGGGTAAGATGCAGCTTATTCCGGATGGACGAGGTGGCACCCATACTTCAGAGGTTTTGCATGTACCAGGATTGGGGTACCATCTCCTTTCAGTCCATAAGATTTGCTCTCTTGGTCTTCTGGTGGAGTTTGACAGTTCTACAGTGCGAGTCCTTGATCGTGAATCGAGGAAGGTTCTATCATCTGGATATGAGGAGAACGGCATTTACAAACTGAAGTCTTCCACTGCCCTCTCTACTCTTCTTCTTACCTCACAGTCACAGTCTGAATTATGGCATGCTAGGTTTGGTCACCTGAACTATGACTATCTTCGGAAGGCGTCACGGGGACAGCTTGTTCGAGATATAGTGGTGAGCCAGCAGCCATGTGTCTCCTGCATAAGGGGGAAGCAGCATAGGGATGCCATTCCCCACACCGCTTCGCGGCGGTCTACTTCACCGATGGAGTTAGTATCTACGGATCTATGTGGCCCTATGAGGAATGAGTCCCTGCGTGGGAGCTCGTACTTCATGCTGATCGTGGATGACTATAGCAGGATGACATGGGCCTACTTTTTGGCACTAAAATCAGAAGCTTTCTCGCACTTCAAGGATTGGCTTCTCTTTGAGGAGAACCGATCAGGCCGGAAGTTGAAGACCTTGCGATCCGACAAGGGAGGTGAATTTGTCTCTAATGAATTTACTCGGTTTTGTGCAGATAGAGGAATTCACCAGGAGTTTGCCAATACGAATACTCCACAAGAAAATGGTATCCTCGAACGGAAGAACCGCAGTGTGATCGAGATGGCGCGCACCATGATGGAGCACCGACAGACCCCCCAGGTTTTGTGGGCCGTGGGGACCGCAGGATGGTCCGCGGCGGTCACGGAGGCACCAGGCGCATTCTTCGGAGCTTGTGTGCTCCAATTATTGTTTGATGTCCCGAGTTATGCAGGATCGAGAGCCCACCTCCGTGAAGGAGGCTTTACAGTCCGCCCCATGGAAGAAAGCTATGGAAGCTGAGTTGGAGGCTATTGAGAGGAATGGCACTTGGTCACTTGTGCCACGCCCCCCGAAGAAGAAGGTGATTGGAGTCAAGTGGGTCTTCAAGACCAAATATCTCAGTGATGGTACTTTGGATAAGCACAAGGCTCGCCTTGTTGCCAAGGGTTTTGCCCAGCGCCCAGGGATTGACTGTCATGACACCTTTGCCCCTACAGCTCGTATGGCAACCATTAGAGCTGTTCTTGCTTTGGCTGGCCATAGGAGATGGCCTGTTTATCAGCTGGATGTGAAGTCGGCCTTCTTGAATGGTGATTTGAAGGAGGAGATCTACGTTGAGCAGCCTCCTGGCTTTGGTTCTTCGGACGGGAAAGTCTACAGGTTGAAGAAGGCCCTGTATGGTCTCAAGCAGGCCCCGCGAGCGTGGAACGAGAAGATTGATTCGTTCCTCCAATCTCAGTTGGAATATCGGCGGTCCAAGGCCGATCCGCAGCTGTATGTTCACACTTCCGAGGATGGTTGTGTGCTGTTTGTATTATATGTTGATGATTTGATTGTCACAGGTGATGATGCACAGCAGGTCCAGGAGACAAAGTCAGCTTTACATCGGACGTTCGAGATGACAAATTTGGGGCTACTCCATTTCTTTTTAGGACATGAGATTTTTCAGTCTCAGAGGGGGATCTTTCTCTCCCAACAGAGATATGTACAGGAGCTCTTGGTGTCTTTTGAGATGGAAGATTGTCGGGCCCTCTCTACTCCTATGGATCCGAACTGGAAGGCCACTTCCCACTCAGCTTCTCCTTTGGCGGATGCTTCCTGCTATCGACAGTTGATAGGGTCTTTGATTTGGCTTCTCAACACCAGGGTTGATCTATGTTTTGCTGTTGGGCTCTTGGCAAGGTTCATGAGTGAACCTAAGACGGTGCATTGGCAGGCTGCTCAGAGGATCCTTCGGTATCTGAGCGGGACGTCTGATTTGGGGATTCATTACCCCGCAGGGACAGATGGGTCAGATCTTGTACTTGCAGGTTGGAGCGACTCGGATTGGGCCGGTGACGTGGACCACAGGCGGTCTACAACAGGTTACTGTTTTACTTTGGGTGCAGGTGTTATTTCTTGGAGTAGCAAGAAGCAGCCCACGGTAGCCCTTTCGTCTACTGAGGCGGAGTATCGGGCCGCGTCTTCCACCACATGCGAGGTTGTGTGGCTTCGGAGACTGTTGGAGGAGCTTGGGTGCCCCCAGACTCGTCCTACATTGCTGCGATGTGACAATGAGAGTTGCATTGCCTTGGCGAGGAACCCTGTTTTTCATGCCCGGACGAAGCACATTGAGATCCAGTACCACTTCATCCGAGAAAAGCTTTTGGATGAGACCATCACTGTGGAGTATTGCAAGACGGAGGATAATCTTGCGGATTTGTTTACGAAGGCGCTTCCTCAGGCTCTACTTCGGCAACATTCCAGATCCCTCAGGCTTCTGCCCTGTCCAGGCTCTGAGAGGGGGTGTCAGAGATCATAGCCTGTTTTCAGGCAGCAGCACAGCTGGTCCAGCAATCGGACCAGCTGCACAGTCCAGCTGCACAGTCGGACTGTGCAGTCGGACTGCCACGTGGCAGTCCGACTGCCTGCAGCCGATTTTTATCAGGCTGCGCCCTATTTTGGCGCCCTATTCCAAGCAGTTTTTCGCCTATTTATTGCTGACGTTTTCAGCAGTCTGGTGATCATTCTCTGTCGCAGATTACAGACCGGTGCTGTGCAGATCTCTGTCTCTGTTCGCAGATTTCAGACAGCAGACAGTGCAGACTGCAGCAGACTTCGAGGTGGACAGCAGGTCGCATCGTCGAGGTGGAGACACGCAGTCCAGCGCACTGCGCCCGTGTATATCTTTGTATTCAGCATTCTTTATACAGCAGATCTTCAGTGTACACTGTCTCTTTCTCTCCCTTCTCTCTCTGCGTTCTCTCTCTCTCAGTCCTACGCTTCCGTACCGCTGCACTCTGACAAGACCATGGTTGCAACTGTCAATGGCATTTACTAACATGTTGTCCATGGAACCAACTGTAAACCATTGAAAACTTATCATAAATCGATCACTTGCTGATCTGAGAAGTGATCACAAATTGTTGCAAATGTGACCCCAAACTAATCGCAAACTAATTGCGAATAACTAATGCAAAACTGATCCCACAAGTGATCATAAACGGTTCTCTAACACTAATCAAAAACTTACTAGAATTTTTGTGTCAAAACTGAGGCAAAGACTCATGCCAAACTAATCATAAACTGATGCAAAAGTATAGTTTTAGTGCCCAAGTGAAACTCATACTCATCTGCATATATCTCACACTGACTAGTACACTAGGTAGTGACCTCATGGCAAACATACTGTCAGCATATTACCTCGGGTGCATGCTAAATACATCCGAGATTCACTACATATGAGAGTTTTCCACAACTAGCAGAGTGGAAGTGTTACCTTTCCCTTGAGCATCTGGTAATGCTCCAAACCCTTGCTTCGGTAAGCCTGATTGAGTTCGAACTAAAGTCAACTCTAACTAAAAGGTATCTAGATAAAGCTGCAACAACTGAGGATGATTTGCCAAGTCATCTTTTTCCATCCATTTAGCATCCATTGATGAATATTTTTGAAATTCACCAAGTATCTCCCAAAAACTTTACCTTTGACCTTTCTTTCCTTATATGCCAAAATCTGCTCGGGTACCAAAATCTCATCCAGCTCCTCAACCTCAAGCTAGATTTCAGCAAACATGTCCTTTGGCATATCACCACGAAAAGGCCTCAACAAACTCACATGAAAGTCATTGTGTATCCGCCAATGTGAATATAATTTTAGCTCATAGTATCTCATTATCAACTTCAGATACAATCTCTCACTTCCTTTCATCTTTTTCAGCCTTGCCTTTTCAAAACACGACAATACATAACCACCTTCAGTAAACTGCAAAGCACGTCTATGGCAATCAACTACCCTATTTTGCTTTTCTTGTGATCTCTACAATTCATACTTTATCTTTGTATAGGATGCATCCAAGTTTTTCACATAACAATCATGTTCAAAGATCTTATCCCTAGTTTGCAAGATAGATGGTACCTTCTTGCCACCCTCAACCACCTCAAATGGAGCTTTGCCAACGAAACTATGCATTGTGTTGTTATAAGCAAACTCAACCAAGAGCAAATACTCCTCCCACTGTGTCTTGTGGTTTGAACCATAGCACCTCAAAAGATCTAACACTATGGAATTTACTTCCTCAAACTAACCATCTATCTATGGATGAAATGATGATAAGAATTTCAACGTGGTACCCATATTCTCAAAGAAACCTTTCAAAATAAATTGGTCATCCAAGGGTCTCGATCACTGACGATCGACTCTGCCATACCATGATACTCAAAGATGTGTTGTAAAAACAATCGTACCATATAATCAGTCTTTATTTTCTTCCTCACCGGAATGCAATGGGCTTGTTTGCTAAACCTGTAAATGATAGTCCATATCCCATCATTCCCTGTAAATGTCTTAGAAAGCTAAAAAATAAAGTCCATTGCAATGCTCTGCCAAGGCCTATCTAGAATAGGCAAGGGCTGCAACAAATCTTACATATTTTGTCTATCATGCTTCACCTTCTGACATACAATCCATATCCTAACACTCTGCTCTACATCATGCCTCAAAGCTCGCCGATAAAAGAAATGCTCCACTGCCTTGATTGTGAAATCAATACCTCTGTATTCTACATACGAAGAAGCATGACTTTCAGTGATAACTTTAGGCCTTAACTGCTTTGTGACACATAGTCGTCCATGCATTATCAAAAATCCATCTCTTAGTACAAAGTGCTCATGTCTTTGGCCATTGCAAAGCTAATCATAAACATTAGCAAAGTCTGAATCAGTAACATATTGCTTTTTCATGGCATCCAACTCGATGTAATAAACCATGCTAACAACTAAAATTTGTGGCGTACATGATAGTGCATCAACCACAACATTTTTTTTATCGTCAATATGTACAATCTAAAAATGAAACATAGAGAGAAAACTTGTCAATCTCATATGTTTCTCTAGCAACTTTATCAGCGTCAAAAAATACCTCAAAGTCTGATGGTCAATCTACATTGTGAAATTAGCCCCCAACAAATAATGTTTTCACGTAGACAATATATCAATTATAACCAAGAGCTCTTTCTCATAAATCTACAAATTATTTCTACACCATGGAGAATTCGGCTCTCATAAGCCACAACTTAGCCATCCTACATAAGAGCAGCCCCAATGTTGTTACCACATGCATCACACTGAAACACAAATGACTTTCTTAGATTAGGCAACACAAGAACAAAATTTAAAGTCATCTTTTCCTTCCATTTTTCCAATGCTGAAATTTCCACTGCTATCCATCTAAATGGCACATCCTTCTTTTGCAAGGCATGCAATGGAGATGCAATTTCAGCAAATCTATGTATATACTTCTTGTAGTAAGAACATAAACCCAAGAAGGCGGATCTCATGCACGTTTCTCAAAGGTGGTCATGATCGTATTTTCTCAACCTTTGCAGGGTCCATGTGAATGCCATCAACCAATACAATATGCCCCAAAAAGTGGATTTCATGTAAAAAGAATTCACCTTTTTTGGCATTAATAACCAACCTACAATCATACAATTCATTGAACACAATGTCCAAGTGTCTTCTATGCTTTACCTCATTCTTTATATAGGCAATCATATCATCAAAGCATAGTTGTCAGGTATGAAAGGTACGATACGGTACAGTACAATAAAATACGGTACTAAATGGTACCTTATGATTTTATAAGATACAATACGACATTAGTACAAAAAAAATTAACATGATTTTTTATAAACCATAAATCATTAAATGATAAAATATATGTTTAAAGTGAAAATAGCCATTTCATTACAAAATAAGATGAATACATGAGAATGGCCATCGCAATCGCATAGGCTATGCAAAACATGCAATACAACTACAATCTAGTACATACATGAATGATAATGCATCATAGTAGCATCATGCATGTGGATACAATGATAGTAGATACAAAAAAGAGAGAGACCTATGAATCTATGATGAGACATCACTATCATCATCATCATCATTAGAACCATTTGAGTGCTCATCAAGAGAGTCCGAAGATGACTCCTCAACATTGGATGATGAGACACACTCATACTCATCCTCACTGATGAGGTTATCATCATAATCAAATAATGGCTCCCTAGATGGTGATTGTGTAGACAAGGGAAAGATGTCATCATGAGGCACGAGATGTGACCTATCTAGAGCCCTGCCTTACATATGTCTACAAGCCACTCGAACCACCCCTCCTCCATGTTGGAGAGCGCTGAATGACCATACCCCTACTACCACCTACTCAAACTTCTCACCCACGAGTACACTGACTACAAGTGTTGGAGGGCGCCGAATGACCATACCCTTACTACCACCTACTCAAACTCCTCGCCTATAAGCATGTTAACTCCGAGTGTCGCGAGTATCTATTGCTATAAGCTCTCTATAGAGCTCTACAAAAATCATCTCCTGCTTCCCATCCACCTCTTGATACACTCAAAAGAGTGTCGTCCGTCAACTTGAATGGATCAACATTCACCTACACAATGCATATAAGGTTAGAAATGCTTAAATCTGAATTGTAAAGTATAAACTTCAAAGTTCAAGTTTCTCTCACATGCACCCGAAGAGTAATCTTGGGCAAGGCCTCTCGTGGCTAAGGGCTAAAGGATCTCCGATGCGTATCCAAAGTTTTGCCATTAAAATAGAGGCTTCACAAGTGACTCTCTCCTCCAACAAGTGGAAGAAGCAAAAGTCACATGCCCTCTCTCATTTGCATAGCATCCTAGCTCCTCCAGCACTGCATTATGGTCATTCACAAGGACTACACAAGTCAAATAAGCAAGCTAGTCCGAACAGAGCTCTCTATCATCCATGACCACTGACAACTTGTAAGCCAGATGTACCAATGCCGCAAAACCATGGATAGGCTTATACATCCATACCCATCTTCTCTTTACTATCTCTAAAACATATGCACGCTATGTCTCTATGATCACTATACAAGCATGTGCCCCCACCAATGCCGCTCTAAAAAATTGAACAAGAAGGCCCATGGTGGACCCCTCGCAATCACTCATACGTAACACCCTATAAAAGGGAGTCACGATAATAACAACGACACAAACTTTCTGCCAAAACTGTTCATTAAAGCACAAGCATTGCATGGCTTTGGCCTCCTCTGTCTCATTCTTATCCCACTCATTCCATAGAGTGAACATCATTGTTTGTGGTGCACGGTAAACCACACCTCATAATTGCGCTCTAACAATAACTACATGTAAGCAAACCAAGTCAAAGAATGCTTCTTGAACTCCAGTATGCTATGCTCACGATACATTGCGAGCACCTTTACCTTTACCATAAAGAAGGTGACAGTTGATGTAACTTTGCGAACCACCCCCTTCACCCACTTGAGCTTCACGATATCCTCCATGAGCAAGACCAACAGGCGCATAGCGACGAGGTCCAACGGGAACCAACAGAACAAGACGGCAGGCAAAGGAGAAAGCTGCACATGGCAAGGCAACGCAAGCTGCACGAGCCGACGTGACAGGCAGGTCAATGGCCCCTCTCCCCTTTTTTTTTAAGTCAAAAATTTCAGCTCATTTTTGCTTCTCCCCTTCCGGGTGTTCACACACATAAGCACAGATCATAAATCTGGGCAAATCTGCTTCGGAAAATTTAGGGCTTTTCCCAGATTTGATGTGGTTTATGCTTGATAATGACATTTGTGTCAGAAATTGCTAACATCGTACATGTTGACCTCGGTTAAATTGGGGATTTTGCCAAATTTGCTAGAATTTTGCTTATCCGAGTAAAATTTCTTGACATTGGATCTCGAAAAATTGGGGCTTTTCATGTATTGATGAAATTTTGTTTAGTTGGGTCACAATCAAGCTTCTTGTGGCCCTTCCGACCACACTGATAGCAAGTAGCATCACTCTTTTCCTTTCCTTTGCTCTTGCTTCTCCTTCTCTATCCAACATTTGCATTTTTATTTTCAATCCTGCCTCTAACATTGTAAGCTGAGTTGCTACCTTCTCCACTAGACTTACATCTAATTTCGTCATTCAAGATTGAACCCCTCACGCCATCATATGAGAGATTGGGGTTATTACTGAGAGAAACTACCAAGGTCTCCTAAGAATCAGGTTGTATCATGACCAGAAAGATTGCCCTCAAATTATCATCAAAATCCAAATTAGCATCCTTGAGCTAGCCTTGGGATATGCTTGCACGTTTGTGTCAAGGAAGAAATAAGGCCAATGTTGCTTACCTACATAAGCAATTAGAGAGTAAATGCATGGATGAGTGTCATTCTATGGATAGTTTCTTAACAAAGATCAAAGACCTCGAGAAGTAGTTAATTGCTGCAGATGAGATTTTAGCAAACTGTTCACTTTGCAAACTGCTCTCCATGGTCCTCATGATCCTTATCAAAATTTTGCATGCACTCTTTATTTAATGATGAAAGGCAATCCCAATGATTGATTGTTTGAGAAGTTGGTTTTTCTTTGGTTGCAAGAAAAACAATCACAGCAAAACACGTCTATTATGTGTATTGTAGACCAAGCTTTTGTAGCTAGTTAGAAAGGCAAAGGAAAAGCTACAGTTTTCCACTAGTAACCACAAAGCTGCAAATACTTTTGTGGCTAGTAAGGACCCTTTTCTACTAGTAAGCACAAAGCTGCAAATACTCTATTTAGATAAAGAAGGCTAATAAGGATTTAAAAAAAATTTAAAGTAAAGGCTTTTGCAAATATTATGTGGTAAGAGGTCATGTCATTAAGGATTGTCCTAAATTGATTACAAGAGGCTAAGAAGAAATAGGTTAGTGTGGTTGTGGTAGACACCTCTCCTTCTAATTCAAAATTTGCAAATGTTGTATTGAATAGAGTAGGTATTTAATGCACAATGGAGTCGTTAGCATTATATATAGCATGCTTGTATGGGCATTATACTTGAGTAGATTGAGTTTTTGTGAGGGCACCACATTTGTAGCAAGCCGACTTGATCATCGTTTTCTATTATTTTAACCTATTTAAATGCTACTTCTCCTCCATCTCACTATCGTCTGATACTAGTATATGGATTCTGTTTCCCGACTTAACATTTTCATTTCATGTATTCCTATTCTTTTGTTCAGTTCTCTGAGTATACAATAGCTTTATCTTTTTGCTTCTCTTGCTCCACATTTATCTTATGACACTTTACTACACGATTTGCTATAAAAGCATAAGTGGATAAGCCAAATCTTAAATGTCTATTGTGGATTCACATGTGTGGCACTTCAACAACAATGCCACTAAGCATATTACATAGCAACACAACTTGTTCAATTCCCTCAAGTCCAGCTCTAAGGGTCATATTGTCCCATGTACCAATAACTCCCCTTATCTTGTTAAAGGAGCTGGTAAAATTCTATTGACTGTTGTTAATGTGAAAGTGCACAAAAGAAGAAAAATGCAAACACGAGGAGAGAAGGGAAGAGAGAGATTGGTATAAATGCAAAATTTAGAAGAAAAGAACTGTAATGATGTGAATAGAAAACTGAATACAAAGCGGACTGATCAGTATCTGCATCAGCCCAAAGCATTAGTAAGGGCACCAAATTTGGCTAACGACGAAGAGTGTCTAGCACCTACAAAGGGAAAAGAGAATGAATAATCTGCCAAGGAGGCTGCTATAAATAGATAAGCAACCCCAAATCTCACTGCCCAACTACAAGAGTATGCCTTAAATCTGGCCAACCAACATTTAACACTGATCACCAACATAAAACAGCCAAAAACCAGATTGCCAACTATCACAAAGGGGGCATCAATTTTGGGGCCAACCGGGTGTCCAATGTCCAAGATTAATTGGTAACATGTGCATTTTTAGTTTATATGAATTTCATTCTTACTATAATTACTGTTTAATTAGGTTATTCACCACCCTATCCAAGAAGGCTGGTTTCAACCAGCAATGTGAACGCATGCAATGGGCAACCTAAAAGCTATACTGCATGACTTGAAATAACAACCTACCAGTGTAAACACACACCTAAACAATCTAAAATTGTAATGCAAGGGTGCCACCTCCATCAAAACACATAAAATGACAAACAGACAAAATGTCAAAGTTCCTAATGTCCTTGTTTGACTCAAATTCAAGCTCACATGTAAGAGATGGCTCTGCATGATGCACAATCAAAAACAAGTGCAATAATGGAAAGCTCCCTCCAAGTGCCCTCCTATTACATCCTTGGACATTTGGACAAACACTAGTGGCATTGGTCATAGAGGTCATGAAGTGATTTAGTACAAATGCACTAAAGATACTTCACGGTTAGGGTTGGCATCCGAGTCCTATTCATAGGACTCAAGGTCCCATTGTGCATTGGGGATTGAATAAACACCACACTTGGACTCTTGGCCTATTGCCCGACGCATCCAGTGTATAGGGTTGATTATCTACTGCACAGCTATGAGACAAAAGGATGTCGAGAGATTGAGAAACGGAACAAGATGAAAGAAAGAGAATTTAGAATTTGGAAGATTTAATGGAGACAGATAGAGGTGAAAACCGAGTGACTTCATTTTATATGGCTCAACAGGGCAATCAATTTGCAATACACCTAATAGATATGCCCAAGAAAAAGGCACATACACACACTTAGGATGATAGCCCAACACAAACTGAGACATATGGCTCAGTATCCACATTGATACATGAATAATCTCTGTTGCACATAATCCAAAAGTTGTAGGTAACACCTCAAAATGTCATACATACATCAATTTGCTAATGGTAGATGATAGGTGGCATCCACCATAGACAAGACATGTGAATAGGAATGCACAAATCCCTATAGATACACTCTACATGCCCTCAGTATCACTTCAGCCCTAAAATTACAATTTTTATTACAACAACATATAATGCTACATGTGCTGCCCCAAATTGCAAGAAAAATCTAATCTATCATGTCTAGACTATAGTTACCAAAGGTAGAGAGCACGAATCTGTTAGTAGATATGTCAGCTCATGTGTGAGTCTGAGCTGCAAAGGCTTGGGTACATTATTTAGGCTATTTAGGCATTTTTTATTGTCATTTTATGGTCATATTTGGCATTTATTACTGGCCGACCTGACATATTTTATGGCATTATTTGTCCCTATTTATTATGGGCTCCTCCTCACTTGGTCAATTCACCACCTGGAGGTCCCGTGGAGAGAGGAGCCAGTGCTAGTGCCCATGCGACCAGTGACTCACTGTTGTATGCAACAATCTCGTGTCTGATAAATGGATTCCATTTCCCGAGCATACATCTGAGTTCTCATCTATATTGTGTTTTTTCTTTCCCTTTCTCTCGTCTTGTGTTTCAACGGTTTATTACAGCTTATGTTTACGCTTCCATTGATGCACCACTTCTAACACGGTATCAGGTTTCAAGATTCATGCTCCTACTATGTTTTCTTGCTGATTTCAAGACTGTTTTCACCCTTGCTGATCAGGTGACTGCTGCTCCATATAGGCGACCTGTTTTACCTGCGTTTTCTGCAGATTTGCCATCGCATGCTGTCTACGGCCCCTCTATTGCCTGCGTTTTCAGTTTTCAGGCTGCTGCGACAGTTTTTCAGCCTATTTGTGGCAATACTCAGCCTGCATTTTGGTGTTCCTGACTCCTTCCTGGCCGGGCGACTGTACTTTCAAGCCGTTTTTGCTGTTTTTGGCAGATTGATTTTTTGATTTTTTGCAGCAGCTTGTGTCTTCTTTTGGTCAGATTTTGGGTTCTACTATATGTGAACTCGTGTTTTTTTCAGTCTGTGCTTGTATTTTGGCTATATTCCCTCTCCAAATACCTTCTTTTCTCTACTTCTCTTCTCAATCCTCTACAGAGGGCTCCTCCATGCAGATCCCCTAATGATACGCTACATGGAGATTCTCGTGAGGCTTTTGCAACTTCGAAGAGGGGTTCGAAGTCCAAGAAGTTGAAGGCCCAGTGTTACTACTGAAGGGCCATTTACGGAAGGATTGCAAAGAGTTGGCGGCTTCCAAGAAGAAAAAGGAGCAAAAGACAAAGTGGGATGCGGACTCCTCCGACGAGTCATCATCTACCTCAGATTCTGACTCAGATCCTCCAGCCAAGGTAAAGTCCAAGGCGCAGAAGGAATCCTCTTCTTCGGATCGTGGGGAGGGCTTGGTGGCCCCTTCCTCAGCTGCTTTCTAGTGGTGGTGATGAGGTCATTCCTCGCGACTCTCCAGTGCCAGAGCGGGAGTGTGAGAGGGTGGTGAGATGGGGCAACTGCACCTCATCTATATTTCTATACAAATACACATGATCCAAAGAGGGACGTCCTTGACGCATCGACCGAAGTCTGGCAAGTACAAACCTAGAGCTAGGATTGACATCCAAGTTCATGATGGGCTGAGTACTTGACAGAGAGCAGGTGGCTTTCGTCTGGAGCTCACATGAGGGGACACTTTGGCGGTCTGGACAAAGAAGAGAAAGTCATAGTCATTTATGCGTTGTGGCATCGGTGACAGGATGGTCACGTGTGCTACATCAATGGTATTGTTGACAGACATTGAGAGCTACTATGATCTTCTCTATCTTCAAGAGTTGGTACGATCAACATCGACATCAAGTTCTCTCCGAGGCACCTTGGTGGTGGCTTGATCACCCACTGCTTGGGTATCAAAGGTTCTACTTGGTGGTTCTATGTTGTATGGTTTCTGGTTCATTCTCATTGTACCATTGTATTGTATCAGATCAGCCATGATTTGAGAGAGGGTGTTCGCAGATATGTCAGCTCATGTGTGAGTCTGAGCTACAAAGGCTTGGGCACATTATTTAGGCATTTTTTACTGTGTCATTTTATGGCCATATTTGGCATTTATTACTGACCGACCTGACATATTTTATGGCATTATTTGTGCCTATTTATTATGGGCTCCTTCTCCTCACTTGGTCAGTTCACCATCTGGAGGTCCCGTGGAGAGAGGAGCCGGTGCTAGTGCCCACGTAGCCAGTGACTCACTATTGTATCCGACAGTCTAGTGTTTGATATATGGATTCCATTTTCCAAGCATACATCTAAGTTCTCATCTGTATTGTGTTCTCTCTTTCCCTTTCTCTCATCTTGTGTTTCACCAGTTTATTACAGCTTATGTTTACGCTTCCATTGCTGCACCACTTCTGTCAAGCTGTAGCCCACCAAAGCAGCCCTGTTGGAGCTTCAAAACTCCATTTCCAGAATGCAACCTTGTTCTTGACTGCTATTCACAACCCAAAACAATCCGCATGAAGAGCATAAACCCATCAAAACTCCTCTTTGACGATCGAGGAAGGTTCCCTTGATGTTCAGGACCAAGAATCCAATGAGAGATCACATCAAAGACCCTGTAAGAGATGAAGATGTTGAAGAACAGCTTGCTGCCCTGTTAATCATTACTATACACAATGAATTCCAGCCAAGAAAACACTTGAATCTCCTCTCCCAAGGTCACTGTTTACTGAGCCAAAGTATATGCTAGTTGTAAGTGAAAAGATACCTCAAAACATAGCATTTTTGAGTCCTGAAAGAGGAAGAATCTTCATGAACAGCCATAGGTATGATATACTCTGTTTTGCCCTGTTTCTCTACAGCCCATGAAGCTCTCCAACCTCACAAAACACTCCTTTGGTGTACTCCAAGTGTTTCCCCAATGATAGAGAACAAGAAACAAGCAATAGACCACTTAAGAGACCCTGTAAGTGCTTCCCAAGAGCAGGGACAGCTTGCTGCCCTCTTTTTCCCTGCAATACCCTGTCAAGAACAGACCATATACACCCTCTTCTCTCTCCAATTGCATGACCAATGAACCACATACCTTCCTTGGATAGTCCTCTAAATTTACCTTGCTATTCACTTCAGTTAGCATGCCATATATCTCCTCTTTCTTGCCACATTGCCGATCAGTCCTATTGGCGCCCCTAAAACTGCGTTGAAATGGTCTTCTTAATCTTCAAGATTACTTCTTCACCACAAGGCCCCCCTTTCCCCACTTGAGTGACTACACAAGGGTCTATTCAAGTCCATACACCAATGTAACTTCTCAAGATGCCATCTTCCTTGGCTTAGATAACTCTCTCCCATATGGTAAGCAATGAGTAAATTTCTAAGCCAAATGCTAAAAAAGACCAACTCTACTTGCCCTGCAAACATCATATCAACTCAGGCTAAAGCTAGGAAAGACCTCGCTTTCACACTATATGCAAAAAACCCCACGACATCCACCCTCTCCAAACCTGCAGATTGTCCAACATGTGCCAAAGTTTTAATCTTCAGCAATTTCAAAGCCTTCATCATCCATAACCATGTCATCCTCTTCTTCTTCTTCCACACAGTTCGAAGTAGTACTTGTATCCAGCTCATGCAATTCACATGCTGTGGACTCCCTCCTCTTCAAGTGTTTGATCTATTTACCTGCAATAGGAATTCTCAAAGCTGCGGTATCCAATTCACCAAGTGAATAGGTAGCATTGTCATGTAACTCTCTTACCACATATGGACCAAACCACTGCTTAGAGACTTTGCGAATGGCACTATGCTGATTTCCCAAGTTGCTGTTGGGAATAAAGGCCCTCATGCCTTTTAAATGTGCTCAGGTGTGAACACACCCTTAGCACTTGTACTTTCATATATATACCTATCTAAAAACCTAAAGCGGTACACTCTTGTTATTGTACCCACAAGTCGTGTTCACTCTTCCCACTACTCTCCTCTCTCTCTCTCTCACTCTCTGTTTTTCTGCTGCTAACAATCACTACGTGTCTCGATCCCCGCGCCCTATGAGCTCGACAAATTGGTATCAAAGCCCAGGTGTTCAATACTCCATCAGTCATGCAGGATGACAAAGCTGGAGTTGCAGGTTGGACTGCAGGCATCGTGGGCGACAGGACTGACGAAGTCCAAGTCAACAGACTGCTAGATGGCGTGCAACAAGTCGTGAATAGGCGACATTCACTGCAAGCATCGTGCCAATCGGATGGAGCAGGCGACAGCAACTGACAAGATGGTGGGACCAGCGGGGTGCTGACCAACGTAGCGACGACTAGCGGGGACTGATGGCCGTCTGCATCACGCGACTGATGAGCGTCTATCCTGCGCAACAGGACTGCGTGATCGCCAGGGCTGACTAGCGCGAACGGGCGCTGTCAGCCCTAACGAGTCAATGGACCCATCATCCAACATTTTTTCCCCTTCAATTTTTTTTTAAATTCCTCTTCCATTACTGAGGGTTTGCGCGCGCGAGCACAGTACGCAGATTTGTGCAGATTTAGGCCCAAAAATTTGGGGCTTTTCCAAATTGAGTGTTGTTCATGCAAAATTGAGGCATCTGCGTCAGAAATTGCAGACATTGCACGCATTTGAATTGGGGATTTCACCAAAATTATTGAAATTTTGCTCATCTAAGTGAAATTTCTCAACATTGGACCCATAAAATTTGGGGCTTTTATTGTATTGGTGAAATTCTGTTCAGCTGAGTCAGATTGGTTGACATTGATGCACATTTGAACCCCCGAGAAATTTGGGGCTTTTGCGAAACCTTGTGAAATTTTGCTAATTTTGCCCATTTGCGAAAACATGTATTAATGCAATTGGGACAAATTGTGCAATGAAAATTGGGGGTTTTGCTGAAATTGCTCTATTTTGGCAAAATTGGCCTATTCTATGCATGTCAGAGACAGTGCAAATGTATGGTAAAATTTTGGCCTTCTTTGATCGTGTGTGTCAAATATTATGCCCGTGGGTACATGTACAACAAAAATTGCAGCCAAAAATTTGGGACTTCTCATGTAATGTGATGTATTTGCCCTTGGAACAGCTGTAATCAGTTGTGGAATGCTATAACACATAATTTGGTGCTTCTAAAAATTTACTTACAGATCTGGAATTTCTGCTTCTACGTGGTCATTTGTTGCTAGTTGGCACTCGTTTGTACCTAGGTCACTTGTGTGACAGTTTGGGCCTGCATTTGCTGAATTTTTTGGTCACATTCGGGCTGAAAATCATGGCTGCCAGCAGTGACAGCAATAATCTCATGCAAATTAAAAAGCTTGAAGGAGCACATAACTTTGCAATCTAGCAAAAACAATGCTACAGTATCTTGTTGCAAAAGCAATAGGCAAAGCCGATTAAGACCAAAGGGGCAAAGACCGCAGACATGGAACAGGAAGATTGGGATGAGTTAAATGAGCTTGCATGCTCAACCATCGAGCTATCGATTTCTGATGCCTTGCTGTTTAACATTGAAGATTTGGATTTTGCATATGCTATTTGGACTCCGCTAGAAGAACTGTATGCACAGAAGACTGCCGCAAGTAAAGTGTATTGGCTGAAAAAGCTTATGGATTTGCGTATGAAAGAGGGTACAGCAATGTCTACTCACTTGAGTGAGTTTAACTCCATTTTCAGCCAGCTACGGCCTTGAAGTTCTTGATTGATGAAGAATTTAAGGTTACGTTCTTGCTTTGCACTCTGCCAGAGAGTTGGGATACATTCAAGACTACTATGAGCAATTCTAATGTGATTCTTTTGTATGCTGATGTAGAGAGAGCTCTACTCATGGAAGAAATGAATTGGCAAAACAATGCATCGAGTAAGTGTTCCAGTGCTTTGCATACTAGGGGCAAATCACAGTAGAAAGGCAAATCTGATAGCAAGGGACGCAGTAAATCAAGTGGCAAAGATGTTGAATGCCATCATTCTGGCAAGAAGGGTCACTTTAAACATGACTACTACATGTAAATGCATTTTCCTAGGATATGGTGACGAGGGTGAAATGGGGTATAGAATATGGGATCCCAAGAAAGGAAAAGTAGTACGCAGCAATGATGTTATCTTCCGGGAAGATCGCATGCATAAACAGCCCACAAAGACTGAGGAGGTCCGTAGGGTTGTATTCCGAGACGAAATACCTTTTGGACAGCAAAATGTGCCCGTTGTACAGCAACAAATACCTGCTGTAAATGAACCTGTAAATGCAAAAAACAATGCTGGAAATGATCAGCCAGCTATTGCCCATGATAATGAGCCACTATATTTGCAGGAACAACCAAGACAGCAAGCTGTTAATGCTGATTCGCAGGCTGAAATGCTAGGACAGCCAGCTGAAAATGCTCAACGGCCAGCAATGATCATTGGGTTAGGAGATCATCTAGGGCTACTAGACAACCTAATAGATTCATTCTTGGTGCAAACAATGTGGTTGATTATGTCATGTTGATAGACTGTGGTGAACCGTCTTGCTTCAAGGAAGCAATGGACAGACAGGACAGCAAGAAATGGTATAAAGCCATGTTGTCAAAAATGGAATCTCTTGAGAAAAATGGCACTCGGGACTTGGTGCAGTTGCCTAAAGGGCATGCAAATGGGTTTACAAGATGAAGGTCACTTCTGGTTCCTCACCAAAGCACAAAGCAAGATTGGTTGCCAAGGGATACAAGCAGGAACATGGAATTGACTTTGATGAGATCTTCTCTCCTATAGTTAAGATGACTACAATGAGAACCATTTTGGGCTTGGTTACAGCTAAAGATATGGAGCTCATACAAATGGATGTAAAAACTGCATTCTTACATGGTCATCTGCATGTAGACATATATATGCAAGAGCCTGAAGGGTTTGTGGAAAAAGGGAAAGAGAAGATGGTATGTAAACTCAAAAGAGTTTGTATGGACTGAAACAAGCACCAAGAGAATGGTATCATAAGTTTGCTACATTTATGCAGTCTCAAGGTTTCCATAGAAGTCAAGTGGATCACTGCTTGTACACCAAGAAGGCAGCAAATGGCAACCTGATTATCTTGGTTCTATATGTTGATGACATACTGATTGTTGGCAAGGATACTCATGCCTTGGACTCACTGAAGTAAAGTCTTCATACTAGCTTTGACATGAAGGATCTTGGTGATGCAAATCACATTCTTGGCATGCGAATCCTCAGAGATAGCTTCAGTTGTTGACAGTTTTATGTATGCTATGGTTGCTACACGTCCTGACATTGCCTTTGCAGTGGGAGTGGTTAGCAGATACGTGGCAAACCCCGATAAAAAGCATTGGAAAGCAGTGAAAGGTATTATGAGATACCTCAAAGGCACAACAGAGTTGTGCATCTGCTTTGGAAAGCAGAAGGCATCTGTTGTTGGCTTTACAGATGCAGACTATGTTGGTCATGCGGATTGCAAAAAGTCCACTTCTGGGTATGTGTTTACCTTCACAAGAGAAGCAATCTCTTGGATCTCCAGGCTACAAAAGTGTGTTGCATTGTCTACTACAAAGGCAAAGTATGTGGCTGCCACTGAGGTATGCAAGGAGGCTTTATGGCTTTCACGTCTGGTGGAAGAGCTTGGTATTACAGAGTTACCTGTTCTCCATTGTGATAGTCAAAGTGCTATCATGCTAGCACGGAATCCCGTCTTTCATACAAAGACAAAGCAAATACACGTGAAGTACCACTTCATTAGAGATGTACTTGACAGCAAGAGCATTGAACTTGTCAAAGTGCATACAGATGATAATCTTGCACACCTTCTCACGAAGGGTCTTCCAGCAGAGCAATTTGCTCAATGCCGACAGATGATGGGAGTTGGATAGATATATGTATTTCAACTTTGTACATACCTAGACTTAGCTGATTTTTTCTCCTCTCAAGGCACATTGTCTTTAGGTGGGAGGTTGTTGGGAATAAAGGCCCTCGTGCCTTTTAAATGTGCTCGGGTGTGAACACACCCTTAGCACTTGTACTTTCATATATATATATATCTAAAAACCTAAAGCGGTACACTCTCGTTATTGTACCCACAAGTCGTGTTCACTCTTCCCACTACTCTCCTCTTTCTCTCACTCTCTGTCTTTCTGCTGCCAACAATCACTACGTGTCTTGATCCCTGCACCCTATGAGCTCAACAGATGCTTTCATAAATCAGCATCCAATCACCTTCCTGTATGGCTCTTGGCCGGAGTCTATGTCTCTTATCAAACGGCTTCTTGTTTTGAAGCCTTACTGCCTTTTAACTTTTCCACTATTGCCTCAATGTCCTCTAGCCTTCTTTTCAATTGTCTTATGCGTAAATCCAACAACTCCTCTCTATTCAGCCCCTCTTCCCAAGGCACTACACTCCATATAGCAACCATCTCCTCAATCTGCATAATGGGTTTTTGGCCATACATGAATTCAATAGGCATAAAACCTCTCATTGTACTATGCGTCATCTTGTCATCCCATAGTGCAAACGGTAGCATCCTTAACCACTCCTTTATCTTGCCTTTGTATGCTTTTGCTATTGCCTTAATGATAGGTGGGTGTCCCCTTTCACTCTTTCCATTACCTTCTAGATTGTATGTTGTAGTCAAAACCAACTTTATTATCGACCATGAGAAAAACTCGCAAGCCTCATTTGCATCCAATTCCCCTCTGTCTGCTATAATCTTGCCAACATATCCATATCGACAAAACACCTCTTCCAAGAGAAATCTACAAACATCCTATGTAATCTTCATACTAAGAGCTCTCCCCTCCACCTAGGTTGTTAGATCCTCCCATGCGAGTACAAGATACCGCATCTACCAGAGACCTGTAGGCATTCTCACTAAATCAACCACCCATTTATAGTGCATGGACAACGAATAAGTGGGCTACATTCCATCTCTATGTTTCACCATAGTGTACACCTGGCAATACAACTCCACAAAGTGTGCAATGTCTTTATACATGCCTTGCCATCCATCTCTTTCTTTTATCTTCTCGAAGGTGCCCCACACACCTCTATGACTAGTCCACAAGCTCTCATGGAACTCTCGCATAACTTGTACCTATGTGGCCTTTCTCTTTATCCTTTTGAACTCCTCTTCTATCCAATCTTCCCTATTGGATTGAGTGCAGAGATATTGTCCTATTCTCAGCCATTCACCTGCATATTCATCTTCCAAAAACATCTCTATAGCTGAAACATAATATCTATGATGTTTTCTTAATCCTGTACATGCTTTTTCCAAATCAAACCAACAGCATGAGGGTGGCAAGAAGGTACCACCTATTCTACAAACTAAGGATAAGATCTTTGCAGCTAATCGTTATGTGGAAAACTTGGATGTAGCCTATGCAAAGATAAACTATGCACTTCAAAAATCGCAAGAAAAGCAAAAGAGGACAATTGATCGCCACAGACGTGCTTTGCAGTTTGCAAAGGGTGATTATGTATTGTTGTGTTTTGAAAAGGCAAGGCTGAAAAAGATAAAAGGAAGAGAAAAATTGTATCCGAAGTTGAGTATGAGATACTATGGGCCCTTCCAGGTGTTGGAGAAGATTAGCAGTGTGGCATATCGGTTAGATATGTCTATTGAAATTCAGCCTGAGGTTGAGGAGTTAGATGAAATTTTGGTACCTAAACAGATTTTGGCACATAAGGAAAGAAAGATCAAAAGTAAAGTTTCCAAGAGATGCTTAGTGAAATTTCAGAATTATTCACCAATAGATACCAAATGGATGGAAGAGGATGACTTGGCAAACCATCCTCAATTGTTGCAACTTTACCTAGATGGCTTTCAATTAGAGCCAACTTTAGTTCGAGCTCCATCAAGTTCAGTAGAGCAAGGGTCCAGAGTATTGCCTGATGCTCAAGGGGGAGATAGCACTTCCCCTCCTCCAGTTATGGACAGCTCTCATATGTAGTGGAACTCGGATGTATTCAACATCCATCCAAGGTACTGCGCTAACAGTATGTTTGCCATGAGGCCATCGGCTTATGATCAATTTGGCATGAATTTTGCCTCAATTTTGAGACAAAAATTCTGATCAGTTTCAGCTCAGTTTTTTATCAGCTTGAGAACAGTTTATGGTCACTTTTTGGATCAGTTTTTGCATTGATTACTGGTCAGTTTTTGCAATGAGTTTGTGACCAGTTTGGGGTCACATTTGCAGTAGCTTGTAACAGATCAGTAAGTCATTAGTTTATGATCAAATTATGCTCAGTTTTCAATGGTTTCCATCTAGTTCCATGGACAACAACATATGTTATGATGCCATTGATATTTTAGCCATGATTTATGCTTGGTTATGCTATGCTATGGTTTGGTTTTACCAGATGAGTTGAGCTCATGAGAAATGGATATGTCGCATGATAATCTAGCAATGTTTTTGAGATTCTTTAAGAGTCTTATGTTATGTTATGTTGACTGGTAATTTTCAGCATATGTTAGACATATGGAATGGTTGAACAGCAGTGTGCAATGTTCTGTTGACTATGATGCCCAATGGAAATTCAAGTGTAGTACTTTGCTTTTGATGAATTTGGTAGTGCAATCGAGGACGATTGCAAGGATTTCAAAGGGGAGTACTGTCATGAGGATATGTATTTCTGGAACCTCACTTAGCATGTGAATTAATTTTTAATCACATGATTAAGTAAATGTTGCACACGTGAGGTGCAACTAGGGTTAAAGTAAATTTACGAGCCTGAGACCCAAGAAAATTACGAGATGTCAAAGGCAAAAGTTGCTATAAGTTATGTTGCACGGGTACTTAAAGATATGTGGTGTCAATTGTTGGCCTAGATCATTCATTTGGCCATAAGTATCAGTTGGTAACATTAGGAAAGTGGCGTTTAATAGTACCTAACGCCAATCCGATGGTCAAAGATGGCGCAAAGACACTCAAGAATGGAAGTTGCCTAGCCAATTTAATTATTGGCCAGTCACATTATTTTTCAGGACACCGAAATAATTATTAGATAAATTTTTAGTTTTTAAAGACTGAAAAATAATATTTAATTATGAATAATGCTAAAAAAACCATTTAGAAAGGTTGCCACTTGTCAAAAATGCCCATGCAAGTCTGAAAAAAGTCTTTAGAGTCTGGAGAGAGGCATTTTTAGTGTATTTAGCCTGCAAGAGAGAAGGAAGAGATGTTGATCATCTAATTTGCAGCCATTGGACGATTTTCTGATCATGCCAAGGGCAGGAGAAGACCAATCAACAGCAAAGTGACAGTATCTACAAGCTGTTGAGACAAGGCAACAACAATAAATGACTCATTTTCTTCAGTTCTTTGCATCTACAAGCTGTTGAGACAGGGCAACAACAGTAAATGACAGATTTCTTCAGTTCTTCGCAAAGAAAGTCTGAATTTTCTCTCTCCTCAGTATTCTCTCTCATCTCCCAGCCTTTCTATAGCCTTGCTCCAAAGATTGCAACATTGAGATCACTAGAGGCTGAAAAATTTCAGATTTCTCTATTGTAAACCCTAGTTTGCAGCAGAAATTAGGGTTTAGCAACAGCCTCGGGAAGCATGCCAAACATTGGAAGCTTCAAGACTTGGATTCAACTGGGCTGAAGCTGTTTTTAGCCTATTCAAGTGGAGGGACCAGCAACTCATTGAATTTGGGGCATTTTCCATCTCCATTAAAACAGGTGAAGGCCAATTGGTTGCCCGAATCAAGAGGCAAATCCGATTGAAGACTTGCTGGTCATTTTGAACAGCAAGGCAAGTTGGAATACCGAAAGGGATTGGGAGAATCCCATTGTACATCAACTTCTTCTTCAAATAAGTTAAATAAATACCGAAAGGGGCACCAATTTTGGGGCCAACAAGGTGTCCAATGTCCAAGATTATATGGTAAAGTGTACTTTTCAATTTTGTGAGTTTGTTAATTGTTGTAAATAGTTCTTAATCATGTTATTTACCACCCTATCCGAGGAGGAAGATTGGTTACAGGTACAACCCTAGATTAGATCAAGTTCTACAATAATCCAGATTCCAATAGCTCATGATAATAATCATGGCTTCCCGTAAAGAATTGGATGAGAGGACTAGGTGTAGCCAGGTTGTCATGCCTAGCAGCACCAACAGTAAAAGTTTAGAGCCACAAGAGTGCTTGACTAAGGGGCATAGTCAAGGCAGCCAGACCCGATGCGAGCAGACTGGAATAGAGGGCTATCAAGAGATGGGCAAGAAGGGAGGGCTCTCCGCCACGGATCAGTCTAGCGAAGAGGCTGCAAATGAGAAAGGGGTGGATATTGATGAATCCAAATACATGACTAGGAACTAGATAGATCAAAAACCCTAATTCCATACTGAGGTGTTTGAGCAATGTGCAACTACGAGGGCTCTTGTTCTGCAGTAATAATATTAGGAGGGTCTACAACTTACACTTACGTTTTATATAAGTGGGTTAATGATGCTGTAGACTATTTCTACCATGTAAATATGGGTGCGCTTGTTCCGCTTTCTCCTTCGTTGAAGCTCAAGCAAGTTTCTTAAATTACCTACCTTAAAAAAAAGAAAGACGCAGTAGACAGTCAGGAGTCAGCCAAGCTGGGGCTGCATCATCAATCAGCTAGATAGGGCAGCCAGACTGGAGCTGCGCCACTTGGCTAAGTTGGATTTTGGTTTACATTCTCCTCTATTGCTGAATCTCTCAGTGTCCGTAGATCAACAAACTTATCAAATGTAAAGTCCAGTGAGACAAGGTGAAAGAGGACACACGTGCTTCTAGTGATCGTGCTCTAGACTATATAAGTTCCCCACACCATCTCTGCTGGTACTCCTACATTCTAGATTCAATGTAGTAGCCTAGCTCATAGTACTATGCCAAATGTGTTGCCAAATCAAAAAGCAACAAGATAACAAGATCTACTGATCAGCCCTCCTCAATAATGAGCCATAGTGTGGAACTATGGTCAAAGGTAGGAGAAAGAGATGAACTTAGACGGCATCAACAAACTTGCAAACAATACTGAGCAGAAAGGAACTTGCTTAAACATCAGTGAGGCACTTGACATAAACTCTCACTGTATAGAAAGCATTAAAAGTTACGTTTTGTGTGCATGCATAAAGGATATCCTTGTGTTTGAGAAGATCCATGGTTTCATTGTGCTTTCCAAGCCAATTGCACATTTTAAAAAGGCAAGGAATAAATGAGGAATTTTTTGCAAGTGCTGACGAGTTTCTTATAACTTAGTTCCAATGCTTCTCACTGAAAATGGTACTAAGATATCTGTCATGGAGACAAATGTTACTAAGAATCATCTCTAATGGTGCTAAGAACCACCTTCAGAAATACCATTTCTAAAAAACCAATGACTATGGTCCATCATATACAACTGAGGACAAAGTGTCACATACCTTCGCAAGCTGGGTTTGCAGATCTGAAATTTGTGCCGAGCTCATTGAGCGCAAATGGTTTACAAGCCATCCTGGTTGAATAGCTTGTAGTGAAGACACAAAAACCACCATCTGTTAAAAAGATGAACTTGGTAATGTCAAACACAGCTTTATAAAGTCAAACTTTCTCAAACTAATAGGCGCTGATATACCCAAAAACATGATATTCTGTATTTAGACAGCCCGTCTAATTAGGCATTGATATACCCAAAAACATGGCTGGAGAAACAAGAATGGCATTGGGTAATTTACCCTTCTATAATCCAGCAGCCCTTCAAAAGGAAGCTCCAACTCATCACTCACAACAACTGGAATGCATCCACTCACTATTGCATCGAAAAGTCTAGCTGAAGATGGTGTGTCCCCAGCTGGGCTGAGACAAAATATAGAACTGACCAGTAGCATTGTTTATGATAAGTAAACTGGGCACACAGCAACGCTACCCATCAAAATTGTAAAATCCTCACTCTTTCTGTAGATCACCTGCGCATGCCTTTTTGTGCAGCTGCTCTACCAATGTCTCCTGCAGTGCCCTCTTCAATGACAATATCACTTTCATCTTTCAGAACTGCCATCAATTTAAAGCGTATTTTACCCCCCTGCATGAGTCCAGAAAGCAGATGATAATCAAACTCGAGACAATGTTTTCTTTAAAAATTGTTGCTGAGATGGAAATGTATGTCATAAGTCGTTCACTTCAACACAAAACAACTTTCCAAGGGCCTAGTTATCTTGCATGGAATGGCAAGTATCAATCACTTGACATCCCTCATTATCAAGAAGGTGCCATCTTCAAAGTGGCAGCCGTTATATCCCCAATATCTAGATACTTCCTCTCCACATTGAGCATCCACCAACCTACAATCCTTGTCATAAGGACCTCTATGTGTTGTGACATCCTTCGCCCTGATTCTAAGCATATCATCTGTTTGATGATTTGCTGCAGCTTGTTAGCAGAGCACTTCTAGCTCTCCTACTCCTGTTCTATAACATCTCCCAGAGATGATTCTAGATGGAAATTTCTGCCAGTTCCTCTTATAAAAATCATAAAATCCATCAAAAGAGTGTTCAACCTGAATTGTCAACAATTCTGCAGTGTACACATGTTTCACCAACATGTTGGTATATGCAACCTAGTTAATAGCTTCCTCACACAGCAGTTTAAGTCCAGGTCAGTGAGAAGAAAGTGATTTTGGGTACCCCAAACACTTCAGGCAAGTCTAGGACAGCCTTAATAGTGACCAGTGGAAAGATGAGTGCATAAGAACAGCAATGCCTAAGGAGATCAACAGGACAATTCTGAAAAGCAAGTCAGTCTGCAAAACAAGCCAAACATTAACAGATTAGCTGTTTTTGTGCCTTTCAAACATAGAGGTAGAAACAAACCCACTCACAAGAACAGTCCACAAATGGATTAACACAACATGATGCATGAGAAAAGGATAAAAGTTCTCATTGGATTGCTTACAGAGTTCCGCTTGGTCCGGCCACGAAAAAAGAGAAGTGTACTCCGATGCACCTTAGAAAGCACCAGACATTGCTCATTACAGACCTCAACATTTGGAACATATGGTAGCACAAGGTCCTTCTCTAGAGAAACTTCACCTGGTTTATACCTGGCCACCAACAGACAAACAGAGATTCAAACTACATGAAAATGCCAACATCCAATGGAAGTGGGTAATCCAATACCAACCAATTTCCAGTTGAATCCATATCAGGGAGCAACCAAATTGCATGTTTCATAAATCGACGATGGGATTTGAATGACCACGGATGATGAACTGGCAGCACATGATCTCTTCCACCAGAACGCTGCCAAGCTGGCTGACTTACAATCCAATGCATTGCCTCCTGCATTCCTCAAACACATTCAAATGTCTCAAGTCAACCACCTTAGATTCTAGAATCAGAAAGAGAACAAAAGAACACTGAGCTTTAGAGCCAAGTTTTACCGATTGCAACTAGAGGAATCACTCCATGGAATATTAAGTATGCAAGTATAACTAGCAGTTAACAGGTTAAATGTTTGAAGCTTTTTTAAGAGGAAAACTATGCTTGGACTAAGATGCAAGATTAGGACACGCTATCTTTTAGAGAGCATCAACAGGATCTTTTTTATTGCAATCCAGGTCAACATCCCCTACTTTTAAGTGTCACCTACTTGTGGTCCCTAAAACATACAACTCAAAGGAGAAGTGAAACCATAGGCAGCAGTGATCCTCCTACTCACATATTACAGATGTAATTAGGTTGTATAGAAGGGTCAGGCTGTCAAAGGCTCATCCTTTCATGTCAGTTTGTGGGCAGTCATACTACTTTGTGGTTGAGACACCAAAGTCATTAAGTGCATTGTGATACATTAATTCCTTTTTTGGTCTCCATTTACATCCTCAAAAAGACTTTATTTATATTATTTATTATTACTATCTGGGCACCCTGAAGTAACCCAAGAGCCACCCTAGATGGTCCAATGACTTGTGTGCTTATAAATAGGGCATGGGCATTATTGTCCATACACCCCCCAACATTCTCAAATTCGTTCTTCATCATTCCCCCATTCATTCATTCCATCACACTTTTAGCCTCAGCCCTGCACCACTGCTGTTCACCCCCCTATCCAAGCAAATATCTCAGTTTGTGCAGCTGCCCAGCTGATCATGGCACCATGCCAGCAGGCGACTTCATTCTGGAGGTCTTCTTCACATCATGTCCTACTGCAGGCACCAGCTGCCATCATCATCTCAGCCCCTATCAAATATGTGTTTGTTGTTCCTGCCACCAGCAGGTGACAGGCTGTTCTTCACATCTCCTGCTCCGGACAGACTCCATGACAGTCTACAGCCCCTGATCTGCCATTTCCAGCTGCCGCCCTGCTCTCTTGGAGTGTTAGAACTGCTGTGTTTTATTGCAGGTCTGGTTGTACAGCTGCCGCTACTGTTTTGAAGGTCTTTGTCGGCATCCACACCCCTACAGGCCGTATTTTGCTGCCTGCCCTCGCCAACTAGTGGTTACAACATTGCGGATCTGTCTCCGGTGGACATCACACTCCAACCACATTCATTGCTCTTCCTTCCATCATTTACAACATTGATTCATTCACTTCAAAGTTCTCTTTCTTCCTTTGCTTGTGTTTGTGCTGTTGCATTTTGCGTCTAAGTTATTGTGTTTTAGTCATGTTCGTACATTCTATGCTTTTTAAGTGCAAACCCTAGCTTATCTTCACACCACTTACACAAACTTCAAAGAGATCTTCATCTGCGTTTTCTTCTCCAATTGGGTGCCCAGCAGTCACCTTGACAACAGCCTACTGCTGTCCTCCCTCTTCCATTGTCTACCTTGACACCCCACTACCCGGAGTGCATTTCACTCCCTTCATAGTACAGCTCTTTTCCTCATCATCAACCCCTCTGCTCGAAGGACTACGTTCCGCTCCCTTCATAGTGTAGATTCCTTCCAAGTGCTGCCGCCTAGTCAGCCACAAGATAGTGTAGTCATCTCCCAACTCAACTCCATTGTATCAACATCATTCAATGTTCATCATCATTCTTCATTCTTTTGTGTTTTTTGAGTTTTCTTTGCACTATGTTTCTCCCCATTGTTAGCAATCACGCATGTCTTGCACAAGCATCTCCTACCTATGAGCCTCAATAGGGACATTAGGAGCTTTGACACTCAATCTATCATGTATTTTAACGGAGGAGGCAGCTCTTTCTAGAGCATGCATTTCTTTTTCAATCGGATGTAGGAGTGCTCACCTGGCTCGTTATTTTCCATCTCACTGCATTTCTTTTCTAGTGGGTCTAGACTACATTCACAAGCGACCAGCATTTTGTTGATTATTTTATTGTTGTTGATAAGTCAGCTAGTATTTTTGGGCCCTACAAGCAGCAATCAGCTAGTTTTGGCATATTTCAGCTACTTATAGTTGTCCTCCGTACTAGCTGGTCATTTAGAGATTCAGCTTTGCATGTTTCATCACACTTTAATGTACAAGGACTCTTCTCCGTCTTCTGGTGCTGCCTTCCATCATCAGCCTAATCCAGTGCCCTCACTAACATTGTGAGCTATGTGCAAGGACTGATCAGTCCTCTTTGTATTCAGCATTCTTTTGGAGTTTAGTGCAGATTTTCTCCTTCCATTCTCTTCTTTCATTGCAATCATTCAAACCCTTCTTTCTCAAGTTCGAGTTTCCTTGTCCATTACGTACTTTGACATGGTATCATCGCCAAAGTGAGGTTTGGAGGTCCTATAAAGAGAAGACCACACTTACTACTTAGCTTGCTGTCTGGAGCAGATCTATCGCAAAGAACACAAATTTTTTGCATTGTTCAAGCCTTCTGTGAAATGTGAGGGACATCTACAGACTACAACTCCTTGCAAGATGTAGGTGATTTACTCTCCGTTCAAGCAGCCCAGCACCAAAACACAGATTTCTTGTGTGCTTGCAGGTTTTTAAGAGTTATGGACTACCAGTTTGACATATTTGATTACTAGATGCAAAGATCATTTGAGATTCAGTCTTCTGCCAATAAGCACTCGTATCAATCCAACTGTCACAAAGATCAACATTCAAAACTTTCATTCTTGCTCTGATAGATTGAGATTCTGAAGATCAGAACCTCCTTCTCCTCCTCTTGCTTCTCTGCATCTTTCTCACAAGGCCCGTAATGTAGGTCCTCGTATAGCCGTAATGGTCCCTTCAATTCAGGTGCCATGCTTCCTTCTCTCCATAGTTGCCTAGAGATTTGGAAACGGCGAAACAAAAACGTGTTTCAGAGTCGCGAAACAAAGTTTCGGCCCAAGGCCGAAACAAGGAAACAGATTTTACGTTTGTTTCTAGGAATATTTTAATATTAGACATATATAAATGGATAATACCATTTATATGTTGAATATCTATACCAAACCCCTTAAATTTCTCAATAATATAGAGTATTCATGTACATTTTAGAAGAGATTTGACAAGTATACATGATTCTACCAAAGATTTAAGATAGTAAGACTACAAAAACATAATCCATGAGTTTAAAAAACTTTCAAGATCAAGATTTAGAAGTTGAAATATAATATAAAAGACCCATCTGGCAAACTACTTCCTTTGGTCCTACAAAGCGGAGTGTATCCTTGACACCTTTAACTTGTGGGAGTTTGTCACTACCCCAATCACCCATCCAATGGAGGATCCCCCCATTGGTTTTACGATGGACCAAGAAGCCCTTTGGGATTGGCTTAATTCTAGAGTGTGATCTTCTCTCTTTGCGAGTCTACAAGATTTTGCCATTGTGGATGTAAGAAAACTTCAAACCACAACAAAGGTGTGGATGAAGCTCTCTTCCCTCCACCATCAAAAGCCTTTTGCCCACCGTATCACCATAGAGAAGAAACTTTGAATGCTCTCAATTGATGATTTCCCTCCAATGCAAAATCATATCAACAAGATGAAGGATGTGAGGGATGAGCTTGCATCCCTTAGCATGACAATCTTGTCGAAGGACATGGCAATGATTCTCATTACTCAATTGCCATCTCCCAAGTATCATGTCTTCTACACAAGCTTCCTTATCTCCAAGGTTTGGGACACTTTTCTATGGGAAGAGCTAGCTCCACTTGTTTTGGAGCATAAAGAGCAACTCTAGGAAATTGGTACTAGTGGATCTAGCCTTGCTTAGGCTTTTACTATAGGTTCAAGAGGGGGCAACAAGAAGGACAAGAAGGACACAAACAAGAAACAACAACAGGTTAAACATTCAAAGTCTTCCTTGAGCTCTGACATAAATTCAAAGCAACTTGAAGCCCTCATTGTGGGAAGGACACTCATCCTAAGGATAAGTATTGGAAGAAATACCCTCACCTTCATCCAAGAGCTAAGGGTGGATCTACATCATAGCCTCCATCTACCTTCACTTCTATACTAGTTGTTACACATAAGTGCGTTCCTTCACATCCATGAGATGGAGAAGCCCTCTTTATCAAATCAAATGTCTCATCTTTAGGGTGGCCTTGGCTTATTGACAACGGTGCTACAAGTCATATCATTCCTCGAGAAGATTTATTGCAAGATCTCATCAATCAAAGGGTACAATCACTACTGGTGACATTTGTTCGATGCCTATTAGTGGTATTGGTACTTTGCCAATATTGCCTGATTGTCCATCAAGCTCTGTTTTAGTTCTACGTGTTTGGGACTTGGGCTTCCCCCTCCTCTCAGTTTCAACTTTATGACCTTACTAGACTTGATATCCAAGTTGACTTCACTGAGCAAACCATCTTTATTAAGGATTCTTCTACATGAGCTCTTTTAGTGGCTCATTGGCAAGAGCTCCATTCCCCTTTCCTTGTTCAATGTCCTCCAAGGAATTTGTGTATTACTACACCTATTCCGCATTGTGCACCATCTATTCCACAAGTTCCATCCCATCTTCCACCATCTCCTCTAATGGTTTCCTCATACCTCTCATCCTTTTCAAAGGGGGATGATATATATGATACGGCTGTGGATTCCCTAGTCCCTTATGTTTCAGAGGGGGATTCCCAAGATTGCATCTTCTTTAGCCTTCAACCACATCCAGGATTTGAGAGGCGGTGTTAGTAGTCGTGTGTCTTACACAGTCATCTCCAATATGTGAGCCTTAGTCTAAGTCAAACGGGGACATTAGGAGCTTTAACACTCACTTTGTTATGTGTTTTGACAAAGGAGGCAGCTCTTTCTAGAGCATTCATTTCTTTTTCAGTCAGATTTAGAAGTGTTTACACTAGCTTGTTATTTTTCAACTCAATACATTTCTTTTTCAATGAGTTTGGACTACATTCACAATGGCCAGGATGGAACAACTAACATTCATGATGGCGATCAACATTTTATTTATTAATTTATTGTTTTTGATCAGTCAGCCCAACATTTTTGGCCCCTATAGGGAGTAATCGGCCACTTTTGGTATATCTCAACTATTTATAATTGTCCTCCACACTTGGTGATCATTCACACATTCAACTTGGCAAGTTTCCACACACTTCAACATAAAAGGACTCTTCTCCATCTTCCGATGCTGCCTTCTATCATCAACCTAATCCAATGCCCTCATTGACACCTTAAGTTGCATGCAAGGACTAATCAATCCTCTTTATATTCAACATTCTAATAGAGTTTAGTGTAAATTTTCTCCTTCCATTCTCTTCTTTTGTTGCAACCTCTCTCTTCCCTTCTCTCTCCATGTTCATGTTTTCTCTTCAGTTGCACTCTCTCACACCCACAAACCCTATCATTTCTCAACACAAGGCAAAAGTTTGGCACAATCCGTCACCAGGGGTGAGGGACAAGGGATCGGGAATGGGGATAGCAATCAGGAGCAGGGGCGAGGGCAAGGACAAGGGGATGCAAGAAAATAGGGGATAGGGAGCACTTGTATTATTTCTCTGATTATACTATTTTTTATAGTCTGTAGTCCGAGTACTCATTATTTAGTGTTTATTGTTGAACTTTAGGCTTTATGTCATATGGCATTTCTCAATTTTACTAAGTTTCTCGATTTATCGTGTTTCTTGTAGTCTTCATTCCAAGTACTCATTATTCAGTGTTTACCATTGGACTTTAGTCTTTATATCATATGGCATTTCTCAATCACCATTTTCGCATTGTTAATCCTACTCTTTAATTGAGTATTCATTGTTCATTTATGTTTCAACTTTCATGGCTCAAGTATTGAAGTCTTCCCTATGAAAGTTCCTATTTTTTAGTACGAGCTTTCTCAATCAAGGACCTGTTGAGAAACCCTTCACACCTCACACTTCACCCGCAATTTGTGTTTTTGCATTTCTGCGTTTTGCGTTTAGGGTTTGCAGCCCCGAAAAGGGGCGCCATCCTAGACTAACTATACCTATTTATAGGCCACTCTCTCATTCATTCCTCATGACTGATTCATTCAGTCCGTCACCTCTTCTCTCTAGCCTCTCCAGTACCCTCACATGCCTTCAGGAGGACATTGCGGTTCATGGTTCGTGGCTGTCTTCATCATCTTCCTTATGCTATGGCACCAATGTTCCCTTGTATCACATTCACTCCATGATTCAAATGTTCATCATTCCATTCATCAAAGTTTCTTCTCTACCCTCCCTTATCCAGTTTACCACACCGATACCATGGCATCTCCACCGACAAATTGCCCTTCTACTGGCCGACAAATTGCCCTTCTACTGGGTGCTCCTACTACGGCACGAATAGTCATCCCACCGAAGATTGTCAACATCGACCTTTGCTCCCACCCCTCCGAAGCATATGCGTCTTCCACCAAGCACTCCTTGTGCCACCTCTTCTTTCTGTGCCACAGAGATCATTCTACATCAACTATCAAAGTATTATGCTCAAGGCAATAAGCCGCACCTGACGCACACTAAGTCCCTTCAAGCACACGGAGGCTCTAAGACCTTACGAGACGATAAGCCCTCCTGGAGACCACCCCACCACGCAGAGATTTCCCCCACCTACTTCCGGGTACAATGGCTTCCACGGCCCACACCTCCTCTACGCAGTCCACTCTCTTGAGAGCCCGCGACTATTCCCCACCCTTAGCTCATCCTAAGTCTCCTTCCCCACCCTCTTCCACTCAGGTTCAAGAGGCCGCTTCTGGGTGCTTTCCGACTTCTTCCAAGCCCCAAATACCTTCTTCGGCACGACCGGCAGCACTTCCTTCATCATCAAATGCTTCACAACCCGTGAGCCATGAGTGATTAGATTCCTATTCTCTCAGACTGGGATTCAAAGGGGGATTTGCTTACTTCGCCCTCAGAGGGGGCTTCCAGTTCTTCTTCAGCCTTATAGGGGGCTCCTACTTCTACTCCTTCTGATTCACAGAGGGACCCTGTGTGTCATGAAGTTTTTCACACACCACCACCTTTCACTTTCGAGAAGTGGCTCTCCTTTACGCAGTCATTTCCTCTACTCATACTCAAGATCTAGAGGACCTACTTAGATCGGGCTGGCAACAACGAATGGGTTGCAAAGTTCAAATGCAGGCTGAGGAGGCCACGCAGCAGCAAATGCAAACTTCAGAAGACTCCAAGGCTGATGGTGATCACTGCAAACTGTCGCCTGCAGGCTGATGGACTATCAACCATTGAAAACACATGCCTGGAGGGCTGTAGGCTTACTCCAACGACTGATGGAGGGCTGGAAGTAGGCACCTGACTAGTGGACAGCAACTCAAACATTGATATCCACTAAGAAGGGGTGTTGACAGCATAGAATAGGGCGCCAACAATCTACAATCAAAGATAGGCTGAGTGGACAGGCTGCCTCCTATTCATTGATGAGTGGATCCTCCCAAATTAGGGTTTGGTTTATGGACATACACTCTCTCTAGGAAAGTTTATTAATAATTAAGTTTTGGGGCTATAATAAAGAGCCATTCAGTATATAATGCAATTTTTAGCTCAATTGTTATTGCATCTCTATGCTACACGGCAGCAGTTTTACAACATCACACAAGTGGATGGCTTGCAGTATTCAGGATCTATATTGAGTACAACACACTCTAGGAGCCGTTCTCAGCATCTCTAACACCCCTCTCAGCTCCCCTCTACCCAAGTCCTCAAGACATGGGGGCTAGAGCCCCTTTTGTATCATTTTCATTTCTATACACCCTCTTCTTCAATGGGCATTCACCAAATTATGTTTATTGTGTGATACATTCTACATTTTTCTCTCTTTGCCCTACAATTTTCTTACAATATTAACCCTATCTTCTCACAACTATGGAATACTACCTCGTGTCTTTTTTCCTATGCACTTCCATTGCAAGTCACAAGTATCCATGGTGCAGACTTGAGAAAAATCTTCTAAAACAAAGATATGATAAAACTTGAACATAGAATTTCAAGTGGTGACATGGAGGATGCACAAGACTGCTGGTGGTAACTGCCGCTATTTGTTGCGACGACAAGGCAAGTGAAGGTCGCCGACTAGGAGTTAGACCAAACATGGCTAGTTACACAATGCAAAAGGCACAATGTCATAGAGACAAGCAAGTGGTATTGGGCAATGCATGGCACATAAAGTGCAATGAATAAAGCTCAAACTGCACTAAACATGAATCATGAAGCATTATATGAATGCCATTCAAAGAATTTGCTAAGCAAGCAGTTACAATTACTCCCTTATAGTCAGAGATTCCTTATAGATTGACATCAGTAATAACAGCACAACAGTCATCAGAAGGAGGAAAAGAAAGTAAATCCTCACACTGTAATCTAACAGAAAACGTTCACAACTAAAGCCAAAAGAAAACCTTGGCAGGAGCGCTCACACCCTATATAGCAAACTGCGCTTCGGTTTCTCCAACAGAAAGTAGCTGATTGTGGTAAAGAATGGAATATAAAAGATGTCTGCCTCAGCTTGGTTGAACACCCGAACCACTGTCTTTAAAGAGCGTTTGGATTCTTCAGTCAGTAGGTCTGCCCATAACCAGTAGTCCACCGAATGCTGCAAAGGTCCAAAAATGGAAAAGGGCATTGGAGCCAATAACAGTTTAAACACAAAATTGTAATCCTATGCTGTACAAGCAAAAATGACTAGTCATAAGAACCAAAAAAAGGTTTGCATTTGATGAAAGAGAAACGATAATAGCAGCCCGACCTACATTTTCAGGCTATGGATTGTGTGAATATGAGTATGCATGATTGTAGATTCCTTTTACGGGAGATACAGAAGTCATTGTGTCTTAATGGTGCACCTAGGTTTTGCATGTTTCGTGTGTCTCAGCATTGCATCTGAGCTGCACATGTTTATTGATGTACAGAGTTTATTGTTGCCTTCGCATATTTCGTGTGTTTGATGGGAAACTACATAAAAAGATGTATTGGCATTGCATCTGAGCTTCAAATGTTTATTAAGCAATTCCTCTGTTGCTTGATTCAAAACAGGACAATGCTTATCTTGCTTGTAAGTACTCGATCATAGTAAAATAACATCCTTCTTATTCTAGCCAAAACCATGCCGAAGAAATCACAAGATACCTGTTCGATAAGGCGATGGACAGGGCTCCCATTGGAAGTCAGATTTGCTGTCTCTGTGTAGGTGTCATGGAAAAGCCAGAGGAGGTCATATGTGAACTTGCTGGGCATGTCGTACACATAGACTCGGAGCGGCCGCAGCAAGCCATAACTAGACAGATCAAAGGCCTCTCTGGTGCGCACTGCAATGTCAAGCTCCTGCGCAAGCTTGGCCGACGTCAATTCATCGAAGGGGAGGGGGTCTTCGGCGCTGTCTGAGCTGAAAATGTAGCTGCGGGGGGGAGCTCTGGCAGCTAGGAATGCCTGCAAGGAGCGAACGAAGGACCTTTCTGGCGGAGGAGATGGAGAGAAGGCTGGCAGGCGGGGAGAAGAAGTAGATGAAAACAAGGCGAGTGTGGCGACCAGGAGAGCGAGGAAGAGCGAGAGGATGAGGATAGATGGGAGCTTGAGCAGAGACGGCAGATGGACGCTGCTGCTGCTGCTTTTGATTATCCAGGAATTCTTACCCGCCATGGCTGACGAGAACAGCTCCACAGCATATGGATTTCAGAAGACCTGTAGAGGGAATCAATGAGGGCTGTCTGCTGGGCTTGCTTAGAAGTTAGCAACCACCTACAACCCATTACACAGCTGTGTACAGAGCAGTCTATAAGCCTTAAGGCCACTATGTGGGTTGCTTCAGCAGCAGTTCAATCCCCACGGACCACCAGGTGGTTTTCAACCTTGCTTTGGCCATTCACACACCAAGTGATGGATTCCCTTTCCCACCATCGGTGCAAGCATGCATTTTTTGAAACTGGGTATGGACATGGGCACCCTCGAAAGGACACATTTCGCTAAAAGGTAAAAAATAATAAATACATAATTGTTTAGATTATTTGCAAATGCAAAAAGTGTACCCTTGTTCGTTACTTTACAAAGTGGGCAAGGGAGATTGCTCATCCAAAAGTGGGCAATGAGTTCGCTTGTTTAGCAAGTAAACAATCAGTGTATCCTTTCTAGTGTGTAAAGGACTACGAACACCCAACCCCTAAATAAGTACTTTGATTGGTTCACTTACAAAGTGGGCATCCGCCATTTAGTATGTAATCAACCTCCTTAGATAGGCCAAGGGCCCCAGCCTCTAGGTTAGGATTTGATGTCTATCTACCCAATCAACGGCCTTGAACATGTCACATGAAGGGCATATTAAAATTGCAAGTGTTTGTAGAATAGCAAGGCTTGTAATTACTCATCCTTAAGGAAAGGTAAGACTTTAAAAGAGGAAATATCAATGGATGGCCAAGGATTAATAATGCCCATCTTAAACAAATAGTGATATGGATATTGACTATTGTTTTGGAAGCATATCAACTATACAATTAACTTAAATGAATAACTTAAGACTTATGATGACTTTAAAAATGTATTTCTCTAGAGGTGTCTACGATCTAATGTTGTAGACACCTATATTGTGTTCAATTCAAAATGTATGGACCATGACATGTAAAATATCATATCTTATACTAGCAATGAGGCATTGAGAATAGTTTGAATTGTGAATATCAAGTAATGAACACTTGTAATGTTCTAGGCTATGCCATTATCTGGCTTCCATTAGATAGTTATAGCTTATGCCATTATCCATCACCCATTAGCATTTATTTACATGACCAATATTATTGATCTTCAACTCTATTAATAATGAAAGGGTTTATCAAATAAGCTATGTAATTGTGAACATGCATTTTGCTTTCTTGGTATACTTTTTGTACCCAAGAAAATGGATTCTTAAACTAAAAGGCAATGTTCCATGGACTAGTAATGCCAAAAATTGTCATTCCTTAGAGATGGACAAGCTATAGGCATTCATCTCCTAGGAAATTCTAAAGCATGTGTCAAATCCTAACTTGGCTAGGTTCAATTCCCATGAATGACATGTGAATTTCAAATTGTACCTTTATGGGGCATTGTGAGGGTGTCTAAGGGTGGGTTCAAACTGCACAAACACACATTTAGAAAGTATTTAGTACAAGAACATCTCATTGACATGGCACAAGTGAATTGATTGATTGACATCATGCCCACCATGTGCTTTGTATGTCTTACTGTATGAGGGTAGACAAGAAGCATCACCATCATTCCTCAAAAGTTTTATTTTGATTCTGTTTCCGGGACTAATAGATTCAAGCTTGAGTACTTGGATGCTCTAAATCGAGTGACTAAGTAGATTAATAGGAATTGAACATGCATCCTCTTGCAACCATTCCATGTTTACTATTGTAAGCCAAATAATTGCCAACAACATCATATTAAATACAAATGTCCACCATTATATTCACACGAGACTATGAGCCCACACCAGTCAATAAAGGCACCTGGCCACTTAATCCGAACCCACCCTAATAATTTGCCAGAATTGGTATCACATGGCTACCAAAAATGCTACCATGGTGAGCACTTTAGTGACATGGCAATTTAACCATGCCCTCCCTAATAACCACATTGAGAACCCATATTCATGATCAACCCTAATGATTGATTATAGTAACTAGGCCATATGTCACAAATATATTTAGCGGTCATTCAATAGTGGAATCCATGGCAATGAATGATTCACCACTACATTCTCCTCCCTCCCTATGTGTGAGGGATGTCGTGCCTAGATTTCCCATCAGTGTAAGTCACTTTGCTTCAAATTGTGTATATTGTTATGTCAATTGTGGACTTTATCCTTGTGTAACACTTCAATTTTGTCAATTGTAGGATGTAAGAAATGCTCATTTATAGTGAATTTTCCATATAGAAAGGGTTTCTTTATCATCAATGTGGTCATCAAGCTTTCTAATTGTTGGATTTTCAAGATTATAATCAAGTGCACCACTAATTTTTTGGTTGTGCATGTTATCTAGTGTGCATTATAAGCAATGATTTGTGTATACATATATAGTGCTAACCAATAGAGCAACCTTGCATTATGCCCTTACACATTCTAATATGCATTTTCTTATTTGCATAAATATGTAATCACACTTGCATCCCTCATTAACAAGGGTATGTCAGCAGAATGAGAAATTGACTTAATGGTTTTATTAGATTTTATTTAGGATGAACTTTAATTCTAGTACCCCTAGCTCTTAGCATGGTGACCATTGCACTTGCAATGAAGGATTTGACATCGACCAATAAACAAGTATACAAGTTATGTAAGGATAGGGCAAAAAGAAACTTGCAAAATGTGCAATTTCCAAAGGAACCTAGAAAATGTGCAATTTTGCTAAGGTTTATTGATCGCTTGAAAGTGTCACCTAGTAAGCAAATCACTTAAGTTATGAAAGGTGTGATGCTTAAGTTTCGTACAATGAGCAACTCACTCATTAATCTTTTTTTTATTAGTCAACCCTCAATCAAAATCAATCTTTGATTAAATAGTAGCTAGTTACTCATTTTGAAAGTTGATCGTGGCTATTTGGAGTGTCTCTCTCTCATTTGAGTAGCGCAAGCTTGGAGACAACTATTGGTGTAAATGCCAATGGCCAAAGGTTGAGCAATCACCCCTTCTACAATCATATATAAATGAATATAACAATGAAGAATATAACAATGAAGAAGAATATCTTAGTATCCACTAGAAAACTTATTTTGTGCTCTCTCTCTCTCTCTCTCTCTCTCTCTCTCTCTCTCTCTCTCTCTCTCTCTCTCTCTCTCTCTCTCTCTCTCTCTCTCTCTCTCTCTCTGCTTCATCTATCACTTCCTCTCAACAACCATCCTTCTCATCAGTTGTAGAAACCATAGGTTTCAACAATGCAATACGAGTTGACAGCATGCATGGAGTCAAGATGATAGCCAATCTTCTTCTCTTTGCATGGGGTATCCATTGGGAAACTCTATAACTAATTAGGCTCAAATGTTGGTTGCCATTTTTGAGGTTTGGCAGGATGTTGTATCTATGTGTATTTTTGAACACTTTAAAATTGGTTAGAGACAGACATCAATGTGGCCAAGGTCATTAAACCCTATGAATTAGTTTTGTCATGTGAAAACAATAAAATATATTCATTTGTAACTAATTTGAAGCATATCAAAGTGATATTACAAATTTCTATCATGAGAAATGCATAGGGAAACTATGGAAATATAAGATAAGACCTAATGGAATGCATATAGCAAGAATTAGCATGATTGTCCCTTGTTTTTTGGCATGAAATAAATGTTGGTTTACTATGGCAGTAGTGCAAGTCAGAATTTACTTGGTTTGATGGTACATTGGGTCATGCAAAGAACTAGGATTGATGCATGGACAAGGTTGAGACATTGTACAATAGATTGAATTAGTTTGGAACTAAGAATAGCCTATATTATAAATTGTTTTTAGTGTGCAACTACGTTTGCACCTCCAATGTCACTCTTGCAAGTCAATTGGATTGAGAATAGCATGTAGTCATGTGCAATACACTTGTTAGAGTATGAATGAATAGATTTGCACATTTCATCAATGTTGGTGTTAGCAAGTGAAAACATTGCATGTTAAATACAAGTTTAGGTTGATTCAAAAGCAAGGTACATACTAAGAGAGCATTGACTTGTGACAAATCACTCATGATTTGTGCATTTTTGGATCAAATTTGAAACCATGGGATAGTAGATCGAATCAAGAGGCATCACTTGGATTGTGGAGTCACTTGCATGCTCATCGAGTGACAATAACTATAATGTGATAAGTGAGTAGGTGAGCTTTTGTAAGTTTGTGGAGCTAAGAAGATGAGTCAATTTGCAAGGTGAAGTGGAAGGTGCATGATTGTATGATGAAGTTGAAGCAAGGTTGTCTCGATGACCTCAGGAAGAGGAGTCTTATCTCCTCCCATGCTAGAAATTGTATACCCACCAAATGCAATATGGGGGATTGTTCCCTACCCCTACCCCTAGATGCAAACAATGCTACAATATAGTTCATTGAATCCATAGAGGCCAAAAATAGTAGTGCCTCAAATGATGGTTTAACCACAAAAGCAATGGCCTCAAACAGTTCCCCCAATGGTAAATCAACAACAATAGTGGAACCCTACCAACTCAAACCAACAACGAATAGTCTCAATAGGAGCTCTAAATTAGAATGAGAACTTTTCTTAGTAGATTGACAAGTGCTTGGTTGTATTGAGGACAAGTATAGGAAGCTCAGTGAGAGATAATGTAGCCCTTGAAGCAATAAAAGTTTAGTTTAAGTCCCAAACCTAAGAAAAAAGCCTAATGCTTTGATTCCATTTTGCTAGAAAAAAGATGGAATCGATCATTGAGGTTCTTGCACTCTTACCATGTAATAGAATAAGAGGATTGTCAATGATGTGGGTACTCCAAAATGTTCATGGCTAGGTTAAGAAGGATGGATCAAGATGGTATTGATTTGTTTGTTTGGTTGTTGATTAGATTAGGGTAGCTTTGAAGGATAGGAAGATGAAAAAAATGCATAAAACTCAACAAATTATTAGAAATATACAAAAAAAACTCTTATTCTCTATGGATAACTCACTATAAACCCACAAGATTCACCCATGCAAATTCCACTCACCCATGTGCCTAGAACTCGCTCGCCCAGGAATAGACTAAGCATAGATCCACAATTTTGGAAAGAAAAATCTAGTGCTTTTTCGGAGAGGAGATTGACAATAGGAGAAGAAGCCTTTCTTGCTTTTGCTTTTTGGATTGAGCATTGGTAGGAAGGCTACATATTAGCAAGTCGAGAGCAAGAGAACAAGGAAGAGAAGAGAAAAAAGAGAGGATAGAAGACGAGCAAGGGAGGAGAGAAGCATTGTCATAATCATCTTCTTCTTTGTCAATTCCAAGTATGCACTCTCACCCTCTTAGTTGTTTGGTTCTATGTGTTCATTGAGAAAGAGGATATATGGATTCCAAGATAGTTCAAGATAGTTATCACCATAATCGCCATCACATTGACGATTTGTCGATTGCTATGCTTACCTTGGAAGGCCATAACCTCATGGCCACCTTGTCCTGTAAGGCCCTTACACTTGGTTGATAAGGCCATAATCATATGGCCGTGGCCCTTGTGGCCTTCATAATCAAAGTATAGTTGATCTCATAGCCAGGATCATGGTCACCCTACCATCGGCACACTAGTCGATTGCTCATCCTCGTAGCTTATATCCCAACCTCATGCCCTTATCAATTCAGTGGGCTACCCAACCTTATTCTTTGGTTGCCTTTTTAGCACCACATAAGGCAATGGTCATGTACACAAAGTTGACAAGCTGGTCACACCACCCCTCCAATATTACATGAGCTCATCACATATTTGGCACTAGCATGTAAACTCAATCTCACACACAAGAATGCTAGTAACCATGCACGAGCATGTAGAGCACAAAAACAGATGCTTAGCATGCCCTTAAGGCATGTAACAACCTTGCACATGCACACACCCTTAGAGCATGAGCACATCTCTTATTCTAGTTTTGCATGAAGCCAATCTAGTCTAGGGATTTAGTAAGGGTGTGTTAGGACATACTAACTTGGAGAAGAGCTGCAAGTGTTGCCTATAAAGGACCCAAGCTTACACACTTCTTAGTGGTACCACATTATCACTAGTGAATCATCTAACCAAGGTAGATCTTGCACTCACTAGGCAGCTCTTGTTCACTCTCGCATAAGTAGTACATGACCTTTGTCTCACACTTACCTCAAACACTTTCCCATCAGCCAAGCCTAACTTGGGTGCTCATAGATCCTGAATAACTCACCCCATACCATCGTTAGACTCCCAAGTAGACACATCAACCTTAGGAGCTCCATGACTAACTTGAGGTAACCCATTTGCATTATGCCATAAACATACATCACATAGGATACCGCCTCACTAGTTGCACTTAATACTAGGCTCACTATAGGAGACAAAGCCCTAGATCCCATCACACACATGTGCCTTGATTAGTTGCACCTCAAAAGTGTTGGTGTCACAGAGCTAGGGTTAGGATTTTGCAAGGTTGGAAAATAACCTCTCATGTGTCTTGTAGTGTAAGGCTAGCCTGCATTGACTACCCCCTTAGGTCACACCCATTGGTGCATTAGGACCATATGAAATTAGGAGTTCCACCCTTTGGCTAGCTAGTACTACACACAAGGAGCCAAAGTGTACCAATCCTACCAGGCTCACTAACTCCAACACACTAAGGTTATAAGCTCACACTTGAATCCATTTAGCACAGGCAAGAGGTGACTCCTTGTGAACTACAAAATTGAGGCAAGTGTGCTGCAAGCTATAAGGAAACAATGCATGTAAAGATTTAAAGACCCATCCAAACTCCTCTAGCATATTGGAAGGAGCTCAAATATGAAGGCATACATCATCACTCTTGTAAGAAGGCTTGTCAACTTGAAACCCCCAAGAGTTTCTAGTTGCACTTGTGGTCTCGAGGCTTTTGATGCATAATCCAACTTAGGGTTAACTACGTGTTGCACCGAGGAACACACACACCTCCCTCATTAGAAACACTTTGTAGCCATAGTCACCCCCTTCTAAGAAGCAAGGTATCTTAGGTCATCATCCCAAATGTCATCTCACATTAAAACTCAATATCAAGGCACCTTGGACCTTAAGATATTGTGTAGTGCATCAAATATAACATCTCAGGAGCTTTGTAATTGCAGAACTTTCCTTTAAGTCCTTAGTGTGATTGAGAGAATGTCTCAATTCAAACAAGGAGTATTGAGACTCGTGTTACCTTGAGGAGTGAGATCCCAATTATCCAATAATCAGGATCCTCATTCTTTAGTGCATTGACTCGCATCAACATCAACATAGAGAATCAAACTTAAGGCTTAGATAGTTGTAGATTAGAGTCAAACATGTTATCGCACCATAAGCACATCATAATCTAGAATTGCACCACCAACTCATGCATTTGCTTTAGGACTAGCACATCCAACCATAAGGCATCAAGAGTAGAATGTTTTGCAATTGTGCACGGAACCAATACTTTGTAACAAAAGTGCCAAAGAATTAAAGTTCAAGTGGAAAGGGTTGTGATTCCTCGCTTTGCATGCATTGGAAAGATTGTTTGAACAATTACAGATTGTTTGGGAAAGAAGAAAACATGTTTGTGCACATTGATTCATGTTAATCACTTTTGAACACATTTTATTTGGAAGCAAAGAAAGCTTGCTTGAGCATGAGAACAAAATTAAGGTTGTTGAATCAAAGTGATTCATTGAAACTATGAACAAGACCTAAAAACCAATTGAACATCTGTAAGAGACTAAAACAACTTAAAAAGGGATCCAAAACAAAACCACAAACCATGCTATAACTACCCAAGGGGAGCTACCAAATTGCCCTACTAAGGTACAAAATATCATTAGAGTTTAGCAACTCACATTTATAATGTGTGTCAACATTAGCATAATAGTCAATTTTAATCACTTAAGTGAATCATACCACTCAATCAATCAACACTTAATCTCAATGTTATCCATCTATTGCATATAGTAAGGCAATTATTTTAAGATAATAGAATGTAACATTGTGCACGTTATTGAATGAAGCATGGCCACATTCTCAATGCCAATATTCATAATGAGCTCAAAAGTGTCACAACAATCTAATCTGAAAAAGTTTTTCACTCCTACAAGCTTTGGAAGATACTCACACCATGGGATTCTACCTTAAGGATAAATATATTCAACCAAGGCACTAGGTAGCTTTGGGCTACTACTAGAAAGAACATTAATGAAATGTCATCATATGGTATAGGGAATGAAAACCAAGCTTTGGTTGGAAAAAGTAAAGAAACCTTGGAGATATGGTCTCACATACTCTCCCCCTCCTATTACTGCTATAGGATCATGTGGTTGTCCCATCTCTTGCTTCCACAAAATGCACGATGAGCAGTGTCTGGCCTAGTAAGCCAAGTCCTCTTTTGCCACCTAAGCAAAGTCTAAATACTTGTGTCTTCTTCGTGTCGAAGATGAGGTTATTAGCCTTGTAAACTTTCTCAAATGCTCTATGAAGCTATAAGGGTCATCCCTTATTCCATACTTCTCTATTTACTTAGCAACTAAGGGAACTTTTGTTTGACCCTTGGAACTACATGTGACACCTAGTCCTATGAGCAAAGAATTGGCCATGTAGATTTTGAGATGAAAAGCATAGGAATTGTCAAGTAGTCTCTTTTGCATTAAGTCAGTGTGATTGAGTTATTATTTGAATACCTTGTGAGCCTTGCATTTTGTAGTAGTCTCCTTATGTCATTTATCTCTCACTGCATGCTCTTCTCGTTTTGTGCAGCTATGGTAAATTCGTTTGTGATCTCCATGAGTTTGCAAAAAGTGTGAATATTACTATATTTTCATAGTGATGTGTGTAAACAAATCTAGGACCGCCAATGCACTTTTTTCCCTCTTTAGGAGGTTTTTTAAGTTTTGTAAATCTTCTCTATTGATACCTCTCAATACACTTTGAGTTGTGCTCTCTCAAGCTTCATCTTCTCCAAGTTGTGCAGCTATATTCCTTAGTGACGTGTACAAACACTTAGGATAGCTAAGGCACTTTTTTCCCTCTTTATTATTATTTTTCTTTGGCCTTGTATATATGTCTATTCACTTTTAGGGCATACTTAGCGTTATAAATCTTCTATATTGATACATCTCAATGCACTTTGAGTTGTACTCTCTCGAGCTTCTTCTTCTCCAAGTTGTGTGCTTGGATTCTTTAGTGATGTGTGTGAACACACTTAGGACCACCAAGGCGCTTTTTTCCCTTTGTAGCAGGTTATTTATCCCTAGACTTATATATATGCCTATTCACTTTTAGGGCATACTTAGTCTTGTAAAACTTCTTTGTTGATATCTCTCAATGTACTTTGAGTTGTGCTCTCTCAAGCTTCTTCTTTTCCAAGCAGTGTATTCACATTTCTACAACCCTAAATCCAACAAATTGGTTATTGAGGACAAGTTGGATGGAACCAACTATCCATTGTGGACTTAGTGACAATGGGCTTACCACCCTACATATGGAATTGCTCAAGTATCCTATGAATGCACACACTTTTTGCAATAGGTAGAGAAGTCCCTAGAGCGGTTACCATAATGCACATACCAATTATATGAGAAGCATGCCCCATGTCCTTCATCTCAAAGCTCCTCTTGAGCTAAGTCTTCAAAGCATTCAACTCATCATGAGCACTCCTAGTAAATTAGTATATCATTAACATATAAGACCAAAATAATAAGGGTACCATCATGGGCCTTCTAACTTAAAAGACACGGATCCATAGCGTTGTGGGTATAGGGCTATGAATGCATAAAGGCGTCAAACTTATTATGATATCATTCTTTAGGTGCTTGCTTAAGTCCATCAAGACTCTTTCTCAACTCGCACTCTAGATGTTCCTTGCCCTTTTTCACAAAGCCCTTTAGCTACTACATATAGATATTGTCATGTAGGTCCCCATGTAGAAAAGCTATCTTAACATCCATCTAGTACAAAGTCCACATCTAATTGTGTAACTAAGTCCAAAACCTTTCGAAGAGCAATCATTTTGACTGTACGAGAGAAGATCTCATCAAACTCAACTTCCTTTTTTTAGTTAAAAACTCTTTGCAACCAATCGAGCCTTATATGCTAGCTTAGTGGTGCAACAAAGGGTGCTCTTCAACTTATCATCCACTTGTATGGCAATGCACGTTTTTCATTAGGCAAGGAAATCAAATCCCAAGTATGGTTCTTTTACAATAAGTTAAACTTAGATTGCATAGCCCTCTCCTAAGAAAAATTGTCTCACATTTTCACATAGCCTCCTCATAAGTAAGGGGTTCAATAGAATTTGTCACCATGACATCATGCATAAAGGGCTTGTAACAATGAGTGTTGCAAAATTAATTGTGGAGTTGGTACACCTTGTCCTCTCTATCCATCATCAACATGATCTTACATAACAAGTAGATCTCATGGGTCATTAGAGTATCAACAACAAGTGTAGGTTGTCTTTAGGGGACTTGTTGTATAGTAACAAGGGGTTCCTCCTAAAAGATCAACCTATGTACCTCAATCACCCGCTTAGGTTTCTTATGCATCTTATCCTCATGAAATACACATCATGGCTACGGATAACTTTCTAAGCATATAGACTCCAAAGGCAATAGCCCATCTCACCTACATCACTATATCTAAGAAAGATGCATTTGCCAAGACTTTGGATCCAACCTGTTATGCTTGCCTTTGGGAATATGGCAGAATGCCTCACATCTAAAGACTTTGAAGTATGCATATGAGGGAGGTTTACTAGACCATACCTCCTTTGCAATTCTATCACCAAGAGTAGTCCATGGGGATCTATTAATCAAATGAACTACAGTAGTAACTACCTCAACCCAAAATATACGAGGTAAGCTTGCATGACTAAGCATACTATGGACTCTCTTCTAAATGGTCCTATTCATACACTCTGTAACACTATTTTGGGGGCGGAGTTTAAGAAGTAATCAAATAATGCTTAATGTCACGATCATTCACAAAATTGCTCAAAGGTATGTGAGACATACTCACCCCCACTATCAAATCTTAGGATTAGCCTATACCCAAAACTACTTATCAACTGATGCAACAAAGTGTTGAAAATGGCTAAAACCTCTAACTTTTGCTTTATGGGGTAGGCCTAGAATTTATGTGAAAAATCATCAATAAATGTGACAAAATGCTTAGCACCTCCCAAAGACTGACAAGTTATGGGATCACAATCACCCAAACGAACAATAGCCAAGGGCTCATCAAAGTGCATAGAGTCAGAATTCTTATGAGTATTATATATCCACATGCCATATAAATAATGATTACAAGGGGCAGGAGATACTGCAAATGAGTCAAACTTTCATTCCTCTAAGTGATATGTAAGGTGATAATGCAACATAGATACATGAGGAACATGAGAAACAATCAACACATGATTAGTGGATCTACAAACAAGCAAAGGATAAAGACTACAAATTTTGGAACCTCCACCAAAAATGAGGCTGTTGGGAGTGATTTCCCCCGCAAAATCACAAAAAGAAACATGATAACCAACATTATCCAACTATCCAACAGAGATAAGGCTTTTGATCAAAGCCCGGACATGATGTACATTGTGAAAAACAAAATAAGTACCAGTAGAAAACTGCAACATACATCATGGATGCCAACAATATCACATAACTAATCATTTCCTAGGCATACTGAACCAAAAATGGTACAGTAAATATAGAACCGATTGCAATGCAAGATCACATGAAAGGAAGCCCCAAAATTAAGTAACTAGTAATGATAGAAGGAAGATTGAACATCAACCAACTATGTGGCACTAAGTGAAGAAGCAGTTAATATATAACCATATGAACTATACTCCAATGCATTAGTCTTCTCAATGTTGACAATGGATTTAGTGATGCGCTGATCATATGCGAACTTACGATTATCATGTGCTTTCCCTTTGCCTTTATTGCACATATTTTGGTGCATCTTATGTCAATTTGATTGGATATATCCTTACTGTCCGCAATTCGACACATAAGATAATAGTTAAGACCACAAGATTTACTGCAACCTAGCCCATGAGATCTAGACTTAGATATATTTTGTTGTGGGTTTCTACCACGATGGTTATAACTACCTCTAGCATTAATATTGTCTCTAACTATGAGAGCATAAGAAGCATGTGTTGCATTACCATTCTTCCTATTGACCTTCTCAATGAGTAAAGCTCCCTCTACATTTGAGCATTTAAAACCATCCTTAGGAGCACTAATGCTAATGGTAGTATAGAATGTATCCCATGACTCAGGGAGAGTGATAAGCCAAAACATGGAATTAATATCATTATCAAAGATGAACTTTTGCGATGTAAGTTGGCTACAAATAGAGTGAAACTCATTCAAATGAGTAGATATAGGAGTATCTTCCTTCATAGAAAGGTCCACAAAGCTTTTTGAGCCAATACAACCGTGAAGTCGAGCTTTGCTTATCATAAAGATCACATATTTTTTTCCACAACTGCCATGCATCACCAATGGTCTTAATGACATTAAAATATACCAACTTAGGCAAAAACATAATGATTGCATAACTCATCAATCTCCTCCCAAACATCAATATCCATATTTTCTAGCTTTATGCCTTTGGCTTAATTTGCTTCTTTTGCACAAAAACTTGTCAAATGTAGGTTTTCTAGTAGTTTGTTATTGCCATCCAACTTATTAATGTTAAAGATAGCATTGTCCACAGAGGCACTAGAAGCACTTGCCATTATGGATACATAATAAAAAGAGAATGGTTTGTTGTAATGTTAGTAAAACAACCCAAAAATTGTGTCCAAAAAGAAGAGTATAAATCAATATACTATTGTCCACAAAGTAGAAGCACTAGAGTGCTTGAAACAAGTGTTTGCTCTCAATAAAATAGCTCAGAGCCGAATTACAACAATGATATCCCTAAACTATAGTAAATGATATGTGAATTGTAGACAAATGTCCAAGATCAGATGCTCCCACTACAGAGAAGTTTAGATAGCAATAGGACTAACAATGAAACTAGTAGTGACCAAAAGAGTATGCAACTCCAAGTATCAAATACTATCATTGAATACAAAAGTGTCAAATACATAGATGCATCCCGAACAAAGGGGTAGCCAAGTACATAAGGTAACTATGCATAAGAGATCTCCAAGTAATGGTGAGATCTACCAAGCTAACCAATACATAATAAAACATGTATCCCCATGATGACTAACAATGCATGTGATTGGAGGAAGTACCGAATAAGCAAATATTAAAGAAATTTAGGAAAAACAATGATCAATAGCTATACAATAACTACGTCTATATAAATCGATGAGCGTATAGCAAAATCCCACGGTCTCTAAAAGCCAAGCTTTGAAATAAAAAATAGAAAGTACTCCCATTAGAAGCATGAAAGCAGTGAGCCTTGAAGTGGAAGCATGGAACGGAAGCAAGAGCTATGGTGGAAGGAGCAAAAGCAAGAGAGAGAGAGACACACACAAGATGTGGGAACTCCAATAGTCACAATATGTGATTGGCATTCCCTTTATTTAAATATAATTGAAAGAATAAAGAAGGAAGTGACAATGATGGGTGCTTGCCACCTACTGCTGCAGTGCGTAGGTATGCAGGTACTATCAATAAAACTAATACACGGGTGGCTAGGCATAAGCGCCTTTACCCCTAACAACCTCCCACTTATAGGCGAATGTTTTTCAACTTTAAAAATTGAAAAAAATTTACAAAAATGTGTAAAAATTTTCAAGATAATATCAAGATTATTTTAGGAAAACATGGTTATGACAAATAAATTAAAAAAGTATTTAACAATTGATTTAATTCTTAATAATTAATATAAAAGCCATTAAAATTGAGAATATTTTTTTTAAAAATAACCAAAACTAAAAAATATTTTATAATCAACAAAATAATTCAAGAAATTAGTTTTATATCGATCAAAATACCATAAAATAAATCTTTAAAATCTAAAATAATTTATGTTAATCAAGAAAATCCTAAATAATTCATTTAAAAGCATTAGTTGGCATAGTTTAATGACTTTTGGCAAAAAAGTACGATAAATAAGGCTATATTAAATATATTCCTTTGCAAAATATTGGGTATGTTACAAGTTAGGTCTATGTAGAGGGAGGTTGGAGGTATTTGGATCAAGATGAAGCTCCTTATGCATGAAAACATGCTAACACACACCTCATTGATTGTTCTCTTGGAGCTACCAAGCCTAGAATCCATTACCCCCTGTCCTTCTAGCATGATAAGAAAGGATTAATTGTCGAGGATCTCTTCCACCTTTTTCACTCTATGATTATCTAATTTTCCTTTGTTATGGTCAAGGGAACCCACCTGTCTTGCTCATCGAGCGCATTGGAAACACTTGGTTTTCGGCACCGAGCAGATGCCTCCATGGAGTAGGAAGATGGAGAGCAAACATGTGCGACAAAGTGGAGAGAAAAAAAAGAGGAACTCCAAGGGCTGTGGAGTGGAGGAAAGAGAGGAGGAAATGAATACTGAAAGATTTCAAACATGAGGATTCCACTAAATTTTTTTTCCTAAATAAGAGAAATGACTAAAATGCAACGGCAAAACATTACTATTGGAAAATAATAACAACTTCAACCTATCTTAGCACAACTAACAATTAATCAACTTTACTACTAAAAAGTGAGAATTACTTGAGCCATTTCAATAAAACTAACAAATTTAAAATATCAAAATTATTTTTGGGAAAAAAGTTATGTAACGGAAGCCTTCTCCTCATTAGTGGAGTGCACTCTCTCTCCTCCTACTAAAAGTTTGAAAACTAAGCTTAAACTCATACTATTGTGCTTTCCATATATACAATGCACACAAATAGAAATATAAAAATAATTAAGAGAAGGTAAGTAATCCAAATGAGATATAATTTTCATTTCTTTTTTGAATATACGTCCCAACTGACAATGCCACAAAGATACATTTGATTGCTTGATTACTATAATTATGTGATTTTTGGCAAAAAGATACATGTAGGGAATACAAAGTTTCACATTTGGCTCCTTTAACAACAACAAATGACCCCTTGTTTTGTGAGCTTTCCATGTGAATGACTCACAAAAGTAGTAGAATATCCCAAGCCATCAAGCTAATCAATAGATATCAAGCTCTTAGTAAGGTTGGATACATGGTGTACATTCCAAATAGTAAAGGTAGATTCATTTTGAAAATTAAACTACACATCCCTTGTATCAACTATAGCATATATATAATCATTACCAAGATGAATTGATCTATGCTTTCTATTGGTATCATATAAATAGCACCACTCCTTATGAGGAGTGACATGAAAAGGTACATACCAAAATCAAGTATCCAATCTTGACCTAGTTGTCAATCTACTGCAATTAACATGTGTATAAGAAGAGTAGAAATAAAGAACACTTCATATTTGTAGTCATTACATTTATTTCTTCAATCTTCACCTTTCCTTTACTTTCTTTCCTATTAACATCCTTATCATTCTTCTTCTCATCTTTTTGCTCTTACTTTCATTTGTAATAAGCCTCACAATATGACCTATTTTACCATATTGAAAGCACTCAATGTTTTTCTTGGAGTTAACCACAAGTAGCAAGGAGCCTAAAGGAGTGCATTTTTTGGATTAGAATCATGCCATGAAAAATAAAGGATTAATTGTATGTAATGTGCATGAAGCAGTTGCACAATTAAATCACTAAGCAGTCACACCATTGTATTAATTTATCATGAAAATCAAAAGCCGAGCATGATCCTGCTCAAGTTATACTAATAGCATAGGCTCTCAAGGAAAAACCACAAATGTTCTATTTCATTGTCCCTATAGGAAAATCATAAAGTAAAAGATGATCGGTCTTAAGGCCCAAAAAGCGGAGTGAATACCCAAGAGGGATGGGGAAACTCTAACCCTAGAAAAGTGTATAAAAAGGATGAGAATAAATAAAACAAGCTATTGATGTGTGTGCAAACTTTGTGGACTTGCCTTCTTGCTTTCTTTGAGAGAGAGAGAGAGAGAGAGAGAGAGAGAGAGAGAGAGAGAGAGAGAGAGAGAAGGGGGGTGAAGCTCTCCTATTCTTCACTTTAAGCACTATCTCTTGCCATACCAATGCTGAATCTTTCATATGTTGAAGTTGTAGAGGGTTGAGGGATGAAGGAACACTCACTTGGATCATGGAGCTTGCACGTGCACCCATTGTGGTTGGTGGCATGCTATGCAATACTCACTACAATTAGTTTTCGATCCACATGCAAGTGGCTAGGTGAGAGATAAGCCAAGGATTTCATGCATTGAAGCTTCTGAAATAATAGGAGTGTGTCCAATGGTTCCAAGACTTTAAGCATGCATTGCCCAATATTTTGGTTTCATTGTTGAGACTAAGGACACATCAACCGCAAAGTCACTCACTTGGTTCTTCATTTGTAGAATAGGAGAGATGCTTATGCATTGACTCTGAAACATATACAAAGAATAGTTTAAGTTTTTTCATTTTTTGTTTATTGTGGAATAGAAGGGGTGCATGTGGGTACCAACTTCCAAATGCACACTGTTAACAAGTTAATGAATAGGATTTAATTGTTTGTTTGGTAGTTTTAATATTTTCTATTATTTAGGCTTTTAAAAATATATATTTATTAAGTTTTCTTGTGATGGGATGGTTGGTCTTTGTCAATATGCTATCTAGGGTCATGTTCATTGACTCTACTTGGCCATTAGTATATGGGTAGTATGGTGTCAAAACTGGATGAATGACTAGGAACATGTAGGTGCTCTACTACTTCATTGATGAAGTGACTTCCTTTGTTGCTAACTATTTCTATCAAGATTTGTTCCCATAAGAACCTCATAAGAACTTAGCTATAGTTCTTCTATGTTGCTCTTGTCTCAACCCGTTTCAGCATGTAGTTTGTGTATTGACTATGATATATCATGCTTGGGAATATTATGCTATAAGGCTAATTGGTGCCATGAAGTCAATCCTCTATGTTCAAAGGGTTGGCAAACCAAAACTAGCACTAGCTCCTTTTTTTCTTGATAGGTACCTTCATGGTTACCATTCATCCTAGTGCTTTACAAATTGTGCCGCACCCTTGAATAGTGTCAACCACTAGGGTTGTGATTATAGTACCTTGCCAGCCATGATGGTGGCATCAAAGTGACCTCTAGCTATTTTGACTTGTGCCTCCTATAATATACCCTTGTATTCGTGCTTGCATACATACCATTGAATAATCCCTCTTATCCTAGCATGTACAAACTATATTGCAATCTCGATAGGGCATCATATTAATAAATAGGCATGTAAGTCAATATTTCTCTAGTGGGAATTTTGGTAATTTTTGTTTTCATATATCCACAATCTCATTGGGTCAATAGGGGGTTAGATTAACATGCAATCAATGATATAGTGCTGCTTGACTTTTCACACAACAACATTAAATATCAAATTTTGGTGGTAGTAATAGCCATCTTATAATGCGACCTATGGCACATAGTTTGTTTATCACATACAATAATGCTTGATGATCTATGAAGAAGGTGAAGGGAGTGGCTAGGAGATAATGGGAAAATTTTGCTATAGCATACACCATGCCATCCCTCACATTCTATGATAGAATAACTCATTCTAGTTTTTAGGGGTTGTTGCCTTGCAAACTCGTAGGATAATCCATATTATATTGTCTTTGCTTGTAGCTAAAGCATTACTTTAATTGTGATTTTTGATATATCAATGTGCACACAAAACATAATCTTCTAATCAAGGGCTCATAAGATGGGTGTGCTTATTAGAGTTTTTTAAATGTTTTTAATGCTTGTTGACACTCCTTAATCCCCTCCTAGTTTAGGAAGCACTTGTAGAACAATCGAGCAAGTGCTACATAATTAAGCACAAAGTGTTTATAGGAGCCAATCTATTAAAGGAAGCATTGCACACCTTTGGCATCCTCTAGGAGCAACAACCCCCAAATGACCCAAATCTATAAAGTGTCAATCACAATACTAAGATATTATATGGACTAGAATGATGCCATGCTTTACCCATAACTAGCATTTTAGTGGATTTAAGGAGAGTTGGTATTTCCTACATCATTTAAAGACTTCTCAAAGCTTCCTTAAGTTCTCCTTCCATAAAGATTTAACATAGAGGTCATCAACGAATACATTGAAAAGCATATCCTAGGTGGATTTATCAACTTGAAGGGCATGACTACATACTTGAAGACTGCCCATTCGATGCAGTGAAGGTGGTTTTGTGCTAGTCATCAAGGTAGACCTACACCTAATTATATCTCAAAGAAGCTATCTAGGAAGCTACATGCCTCCTTACCTACCATGTGCTCAATCATGTGCTTGGTGTATGGCCTCTTTGCATTTGCCTTCTTGTAACTTAGATATAATTGAATCTCTCCATTCATTTTTTAGTACAACCACTATGGGTGATACTCAGTCTATCTGCTCTATTTTACAATTTAGGCATTCTCAATTCTTTTCATTCTTGTTTAGTATAACCACTATGAGCGATACCCAATATATTTGCTCTACTTATTAGTAAATGAACCCTACCTTGATAAGCTTGTCCAATTCTTCTTGTACAATATGTGTTATCTAGGGTTCATCAAGTAGGACCTCTATTTTGTAGGTTTGACGTTTGGGTCCATTGATATCATGTGGGTAAGTATTTTTTGTGGTAATTCTTGAAGGTTGGTATATTTTCATTGAATACATCTTGAGATTCTTTGAGTAGCTTGATAAGTTTCCTCTCATCCCTCTTTAAAAGGTCATCGATAATGTATACCGAATTGGGAGACTCCCTCCCCAGTGAGATTCACTTCCTTGAACTTCATGGGTCCCTGAGTAGATTCCTTGGGTTTTTCTTCTCATTAGATTAGGTAGGCTATGGAATCTCCAAATCAATGTTCATGCTATCATCTAACTCTGAGCTTATCATGTTTAAATCCTACATGGAGTCTTTTTGCTCTCTCTGGCTCCTTTTGTTGGCAAGAACTTCGAGGGCAACGATAAGTTTTAAGGGTTGAACCCTATTCATTCATGGTCAAGGACCTCCAAATACTCTTGCCATTACAATTCTGACTTCACTCTCTAGGATCTATTGGTAGTTCTTCCACCTTTCTAGGCTTGGGATCTACTACAATCTACTCTATGGTTTTGCTATTAGAATTGTAACCTCAAGATTTGTTGTCCTATTCATCATCACTTTCCTCCTTGGAAAAATACTCTTCAACATCAGTGAATTATTTTTTATCTTATATTTCCATGGGTGATATTACTAGGCTATTATGATAGTCGAATAAGGTTTGGTGCAACTTAGTCTACTTCCATTTGTGTTGTGGAAGCAACTCTTGAAAAATGAGTAGGTTGGCCTTGTCCTTGAGACACACCACCACGAAGTGAGGATTTTCCTAAACTTTAAGTGTCTAGCGAGAACATTAAACCCTACCATGATGGGTTAGATAGCTTTGACTCATCATCAAGATAGATCTCGTCAATTTGATTATGATAAGCTCAACCATATGTGTCATGAGCTCATCTCCACCTAATTGACTCATCAATCCAATTAAGCTAGGCTCAAGTATATGTGCCATGAGTTCATCTCTCCATCTGATCGACTCATTTTCTCACACACTTTTTCATGTTCTTCTTCTTCCATGAACGGTAAGTCAAGTGTGGTGAGGATGCACATCTAATCTTGCTCATCATTTGGATAAGAGATATATTTACTAGGTGAGCTAGTAGTGGTTGTGTAGTTTGTATCTCCTTGAAGCATGCTAGAAATGATGTTTAGGTTTACTGGTGTGATTTTCTAGCTTCTTATTTTTACCCTAATTTCCTCACACATATTACCCAAGAAGACCAATTCATTACCCTAGTCCTCAATGAGTCGAGCATTTCGTATCTAGGGGTGGCCTAGCAATAGCTCATATTCCACACCTTTCATGACCACAAAGTTAACAGTGAAGTTAATCCTTGTGATTGACAAGCCAGTCCTTCGACACTTCTAGTTGCCCTCCTAGTCTCGATCTCAAGCTAATGAGAGGATGCCCTATGTTGGTCAATGGCTACTTGCATCTCATGTGGTATGTATAAACTCATTCTATTTTGTGATACTCATCTAACCTATACTTAAATTCATATTGATTTGTGAGTATGAAAAAAATATTTTTCAATAAGATTTTTTTCATTTGTGAGATTCATATTTTACATCATCCATTTGAAATGTATCCACTGAGCATACATGTGGACAAGAATATATCTTCTTGTTAATAAACAAAGGTACATTAGGATGCATTAGAGTGTTACCTTGTTATGGGAAAAAGAAACAAAAGGTGGTTGTGGGCTCCTATTGAGCATATGAAACCATGTAAAAAGAGAAGAAAAAGTACCATTAAAAAACAAAAAAATGAAAGGAAGCATTGGGGAAAGTAGGGTTGAGGATGCTTCTTTAGTTTGATGACCTTAGAAGAGTTTTACATGCTTGTTTATTAGAGCATTTTTGTCTTTTGGTTTTGTTAACTATAACAAAAAGCAAAGACTTCTACCTCCTTGTTCCATTATTATGGTAAGATTATATATGTCAAAATTCTGGAAAAATTAATGAAACAAGATCAAATGTTGTTGTGCTCTAGAGCACTGCCCATTGGACAATAAAAAAGTTAGAATGCATAGGCTAACAAAAGCAAGGTAGGTGCATAAGTTTTTGAGGTGAGGTAGACATATCCACCTCATGTCCCACATAATTTTACCATCTAACTATGTCAACTTTGGTAACTATCTTGTTTAATTACTCATGCTCTCACCTCTTCCTCCTTGAATAATACCTTGTGGTAATACATATAACAAGCGTCTCTTACAATCTTATGGTAAGAAAATTTAATGTAGGATGACAATGTTAAGCTAAAATATTTAAGGGAAGGGCTAAGAGTACCAATGTTAAACTATGATTTAGCATTTCAATTAGTAAATATTAGCTTCAACAAATTATTAAATGGTAGAGCATTTCGAGTTGTTCTATCATCCCCAAGTTCTTTTTACAATTAGTGCTTATGGAAATCATATAAGGTACTTTTATAAACATTTGTATCAAGTCAACCAATAATTTTATTATACTATAATTATTATTAAGAATATTTTCATGATCAGATACACCATAAAGTATTGATCAAATAATCCATAAAGTTAAATGGTTTAATTCATGCATGTTACATCTGGATAAACCTTTATTAGGTTCTATAATAAATTATATGTAAAAAGAAGAAAACTTGATTTGTGGATATACACCCTTTTATGATAGAATAATTAAGAACTTCAAGTGTTCCATAAAAGGTTATCCCAATGATTGTTTGTCACAACTCTATGATATACATGGATAGTTGCAATTTTGAAGAAACTTTGTGTTGTGCTCAAATTTTGGTAGTATAGAAAGCTTATTTAGTTAGGATTAGAGATGATATCAAAGGCTACTATCAAAAGGGCATATTAAATATCTTAAGAGAAAGACATTTTGTTAATAGGTGGCATTTTTCTTCTTTTATATTGGCATGATATGTCTTTGTTAACGAGAGAGAGAGAGAGAGAGAGAGAGAGAGAGAGAGAGAGAGAGAGAGAGAGAGAGAGAGAGAGAGAGAGAGAGAGAGAGAGAGAGAGAGAGAGAGAGAGAGAGAGAGAGAGAGAGAGAGAGAGAGAGAGAGAGAGAGAGAGAGAGAGAGAGAGAGAGAGAGAGAGAGAGAGAGAGAGAGAGAGAGAGAGAGAGAGAGAGATGTGTGTGTGTTTTTCAGTATTGTAAGCATTTTCAATATTCACGTCCAGCCGCCCAGCCTTTGGGACCAAAGGACATGACTTGGTAGGTGGTAAGTAGTGTGACAAGCTACAAATAATAAGAGCTATGTATTCTTTCAAGGGATTCTTATTTGAGTTGTTTAATTTGTGGGAATCAGATAGCTGCAAAAGTTCCTTGGATCAAACTGCACGTTTGTCATTCTCAAAGGTTAGTGTCCTTCATTTGTAGCTGTGATTGTAGACATTCATTGCAAACCAAACCCTTGGTTTGGTTTGAATAAGGATTTGGCATGGCGTATCATATATAAGTAGTTTTTTGTTGAAGGGGGAGAGAGAGACTTCTAAGACATAGTTCACGTTGTTCTCAATCTCAATTTATGAAGTCATTGCAAATTTTTTATCAATATAATGCACAATATAAGGACAAGCCTTGCAATGATAAAATGCTTTCTTGTTAAATCTTTTTAGAGAAGACAATGTGAGGGCAGTGTTATTCCCATGCTCAACATATCCTTAATTCTTCCTTTCCATTCTTATATCACGTGCAAGAAAGTCTAGGCTGGGGCAACAAGAGGGAGAATATAGTTAAAATCTTCCTTGCATACTTGGAATCGAAAGAGTACAATCTTCTATTGGAATTTAAATTAATTTGAAAAGACAATGCAACATCTCCAGCCCAGTCCCTTGTTTTGTCTCTCACAGCAAAATGATTCATGTAAGCTATTTAGTATCTTAAATTCAATTTTTAAAATTGGAATTGTATTGGAGTTGGCAACATCATGCCTACAACTATTACATAGTTTCTCAAGGCAGCCATTCAAAAACATCGTGTAATTTCATTTTTGTGTGTGTTGTTCTCTTTGCCCTATGCTACTCTTGCTTACCCTAGAATACAAAGTACTCTTTGATGCCCATTTTGTGATGGGCAGCATCCTTGTAAATACCCTTGATGATGACTTTGCAAGTTTGTAGCTATTGTTGGTGAGTGGTAGAAAACATCAAAAGACTAGATGCAAACTAGAAGTATTGCATGTTGAATATATTCAAAATGCCTAGCCTTTGATGGATTGATGTCATATTGACTAATTCCACACTGTTTGACATGTGCCTTACAAATGTGTTTGGTTCTTTTCTTAAGATGAATTCATGTTTCACAAATATAAAGTCAGTGTATCTTGCAATAACGTGCTCCCATGGAATTCAAGAATGCAAGACTATATTTTGCTTGTCTACTAATGCACTGCTAACATTTGAGAATGATACCTTTTCTTGGCAATCTCTTTGGTATGTCTTCGTTAGGAAATAACATTAGCTTGCTCAGGTTATTGCACCTTTAGTAGTGGTATGAAAAAGTCATTTTGAACTAATTGTTAATTGGCTATAATATTTTGCTGACTAATGCTCATGCCCATGTCTAGTTAGTCCATACCCACATTTGGATCCACTATGTAGACTTCCGGCATGCATGGTGGGCATTCTAGGATGAATTCCCAAGTGTACTCCACTCCATTCCCCTGCCCCCCTACCTACCCTACCCACATTGTCCTTATAGCACTACCACTCCTATTGCTATGACCAAAGGGGTGCTTCATCCTCATCCTCATCATCATGGTTCTTGGCACCACATGAAGACCGACATCAAGTTCCTCTTTCTGCTTTGGCATTGACATCTAGGATTAAGAGGGTGTTCCTACCCTTTCTTAGTATTCTATGAGATTCAACACTTGTCTTTGACATCGACCTTCCTCCCCTATTGTACATTCTCCTTTGCATTGCATGATTCATCATCTTTGTAAATGGAGCTTGGGCAAGGCAACAATGTCCTCGTGAGGAGCAGTGTCGAAGCTGCACCTATTACATGTGTGTTCTCATCATGTAGCAAAGTACTATGCATCTCATTATGCAGAGCATACTTAGTCGGTCCCCATGAGTGGTTCTTTACCACCTTCCTACCACATCGTCATTCTTCATCATTGATACCCTCGAGTGATAGGGTTAGCTTGTTTGTTTTGTGATGTGCTAGATCTAACCATCCCTTTTCATTCTCTCCATGAGGCACAATTAGTTGAAAGGTTGCAAACCATATCTATTCTCACCCACCTAAAAAAAACTTTAAAAAAAACAATGCAATTCCATCTGCCTTTGCAGGACTTGGTAAGCTATTGGTCAACTAACGAGCACCCTCCTTTATCCAATGCCTTGTCCTCTTTGGGTGGGGTGGCTACTTGGAATCCCTTAGTAAGATAACCATTGCCTCTATAGTCTTGGTAGGCCACTGGGCTAGTCGACATGCACCCTTTGTCTGATGCAATAGCTACTTTGGGGTGGGGTGCCTTGGGATAAAAAATGGGCTTGAGCTGCTCTTCTAGTCCCTTCTTGGTTCCAATTTTGGGCGTGTGAGGGGATGCTAAGATAAAAATTAATTACCCTTTGATTAGCTCTTTAAAGCAACCCCAAACTCAAGGTAAACTACCCCCCTCCCTAGTTGGTAGCTTGGGTTCATCCTTAAAGCCATCCTACACTAAGGAAAGTTTTGAAGAGTCTCAACAGCCCTAAGGGACATTCTCAATTCCTAGCTTAGGGTCGAAAGTTTCATCCCAAGGGGCAAAAATGTCATTAGTTTCAAAGGGTTTGGTACATTTGGACACCATCTAGTCATGGACACTAGGATGTAACTAGGCAAGGTTAAAGTTGACTAAGACTAGAGTTGGAATTTATTGCCAAAACTAATCTCAAGGTGGAAAATTAGGCCACCCTTAGGATGAAAACATTAGGGTGAAAGATTGCTTTAACACTCAAATCCATCCCTCGCTTTGGTAGCTTGGGTGAGTAGAGCTTAGTAGAGCATATCCAGCTATACTCAAGTACATAGAACCAACTCAAGCAGTTGAACTAAAAGAAAAGAAAGTAAAAATCATAAGGAATATAATGGGAAATCAAATTTAGTAGTAGTACATGCAACTGTGGAGTGGATCTAAGTGACCTAAACCATTAGACCCTCTAGTCCAACATTTGATCCAAACCGGCCAATTCTCTTCTTTAGATAGAACATGTTCGAGATATAATAAGCCAAAGTGAAATTCTTGTAGATTTAGCTAGCCTAGACATGGATCCAACCATTAAGCACCTAATGGAGTTGGAAATTTTTGAAAAAGTGAAGGACTTCATATGACTCCTCTATGACCTAGCAAATAGAAGTATGAACAAAGTACCATAGAAGAACTAAGGGACCATATTTGAGTATATTTGGACTTAGACCTATGAAACTGTAGCAAGAGTGGTGTTCATAAGAACAAATCACCATCTAAGAGGGTTGAAGAGAAATTTTGAGTGATTAAAACATCATAGATGTTAGTGCTAGGGATGGGTGATTCAACTAAGGAGCAAGCCAAATGCCCTTAGTGGCTAAGAAATCGAAAAAGTATGGATTGGGTGATAGACTCTTATATTTTAGTAAAAAGTTTTGAGAAAATTTGCGAAGCAATGTCAAATGCACATTTTTGCTAGCAATCACTTGGCACTGGGAACATGATGTGGTACACATGAACATGATGTGGTAGTTTGTGAAGCCTTGTGATGCTTGTCCTACCATGAAAATCCATGCCCTATAGGTAGGCCTTCAACTGAATAAACACCCAACACACTAGGAATAAGAGTTTGGAATTTGAAGGGCATTGAGCCCTCAATGTAACCCATTGTTCGAGTAGCATTTGTGCCCATTATATTGAAGAATTGATAGACAATGACTTATACACAAATCCTTATGTACCTTACGATAATAAGGACAATATAGTCTTGATTGATTATAGGCCTGACCATCCTAGTAGTAGTGATAGGAAGAAGACGAGAAAGGGGTATATTAATTCTTATTCAAGTTCACTATCAACTCCACACCTATTACTAAATACAGGTTGATTTTGGAGATATATGCTAAATCTTCCCCAAGGTTAGCCACTAAGCTCTTCACCAAGGAGGTGCTTGTCTGCTTTGGATAGTAGAGATGGTGCTAGAAGTGAGAAGTCTCTCCATAGTAGTTAGCTAGGAGGCGCTAAGAAGCTAGGGAGAATCTAGTTGTCTTAGGTGTGCTAGGACTAGTCTAACCCCCTATGAGCTCGAGATATGCCTCCCAGAGAGGCCTATGCTAGCAAAGGGTGGATTGGTAGTTTTGCCTTTTGGTAGAGTTGTCCTTATGGGTTGGATATTGATGCATTAAAGCAAATATTATAGACTTCTTTTGGAATAAAGGTCTATGCTTTATCAAAGATTGTTTTTATACTGCTATTTGTGTTTGTGCTAAAATTATGTGAATGAATGTGTTCTACTGAGTCTAATTAAAGAAACTTTTTGTATAACAGAAGAATTGGTTAATTTTTGTTGGGAGAGATGATTTGGCATTGAAACACCGCTAGATCTAAATCTCTCCCCTCCAGATCCAGTTACCAATGACCAAATTGGTGAGGGGAATGGTTAGGATGGCTCAGCAGGATTAGTAGAAAAATTAGATGCCCTTTTTCTTTTTGTTTTGCACATCGGCAAGCTGGGCTTTGCAATATTATCGTGGAACAATAGGTTGGTCACTAGTTGCTTGCTTTCAAGGATAATAAAAAGTGTAGGAAATGGTAGTAGGCTGGCCTGGCTCTAGCAAGGCATGAGATGGAAAATCAACCAGGTTGGCTGCTCATGCACCTATATTGTTGGTTTGAAAATGCCTTGAAAAAAGGAGCTTTGTCTCTGAAGTCAAGATTTGTTATTCAGCACCTAAAAAAACAAAGATTATCGGCTGGTTGCCAAGAGTTGGTATAGAAAGTGCTATAAACGTGGATGCAGAGCCCTAATCTTGCCATTCTATTTACTCAATTTTCTATCCTTCCTTTTTCCCGACCTCACTTTGTTTTATTGAAAGAAAAGGGTTCAAGAAGTTCTTTTTCATATTGAGCAACCTATGTTTTTCTTTTTGTGTACGGCTCTGTTTTTAACGGGATTGATTGTCCCCAGATTTGCAATTGAGGTGCTTGTTCATGGTTTTTTTTGTTTTGTAGAAAAAACTAGATTAGTATTGAATCCAAATCTATGATATACTAATTTAGCTTGCGACATGGTCTCTTCACCGAGTTTTCGTTGAGTGGCTTGGATCTACTTTACAGTGGGCACCCTATTCTTTACTTTAAAGTCGTAATTTTTGATTGGTCAAGGGTTTAATTCCATTATAGCTAGGTGTACAAGCAACGTAGTAACCAAGACAACCGTAAAATAAGGTAGCTGCCAATTGATTGGCATTTAATGGCTTAATTAGGGTCAGCCAGGGTGAGAACCGCGGCGTGTTAGAATTAACAATCATGCTCTCATCTTTCAAATCAGTCTTTACGGGGTCAATGAGCTAGCTTGTAGCTATGAGAAGGATTTCCTAAGAATGAGGTTATGGAGGACCTTAGAGTGGGAACAAGAGCCGGTGGGATCCTCAACTATTTAAGTGTTGGTTGTCTTGGCATATTTTTGTTTGGGTTGATGTTAGCCAATCGAGGTTCCTACCAAACTTGATTTGCTTTCATCTCAAGACTCAGTCCGCTTTATTTCTTGTTGAAGGCTAAAACACTCGACTGCAACAAAGGGAGAGAAGCTTTCACAACTTCCCATGGTATGGCCATTATTCTTAGAAACAACTAATTTAAGTGATAGGAAAAAGGCTAAATGGCCTTAAAACCACTCCCTAACCCAGATTTAGACCGATAATTGAAATAGAGTAAGTTGAAATTATATGAATAAGGGATACTCTTGTGCGTGTAAAAAAAAGAGCGTTACTTTCCATTATGATCGTTTCGGATATTCTTTAAAGCTGATCTAGGCATAAGAGAAACCAATGATTTAGACTATAAAAGAAAGATCGGGTGAAAACATGCCGTCCTAATGTAGCCAAAAGTTTTGTCATTTCGCATTACATAGGGTATGCCATTTCGATATTTTATTTCTGTATGTAAAAGGATAGCGGTTGATTAGGGCGTTTATTTAGACAACTGATTAAACAAAGCATTGTTTAGGATGTAACCCCATTATAGCTTCGAGCTGTGTACATAGGCTTCTTAACCTTATTGTTTGTTAACATTGAAATGAAGTTCCTTAGCATTGGCCTTTTCGATGTAACTTTATTGACATTTATTAGTTATGAGCTTATAGGCTTAAAATATATTAAGCTAGATCACAACAACGGATACTGGATTATTACTTTTATGGCTATAGTATAGCGAAGTTGTTGTTGAGCTAGCTTATTTGAAATGATACTTATGGCTATAGTATAGCGGAGTTGTTGTTGAGCTAGCTGTGTACATAAGGTTCTTAACCTTATTGTTTGTTAACATTGAAATGAAGTTCCTTAGCATTGGCCTTTTCGATGTAACTTTATTGACATTTATTAGTTATGAGCTTATAGGCTTAAAAGATATTAAGCTTGATCACAACAACGGATACTAGATTATTACTTTTATGGCTATAGTATAGCGGAGTTGTTGTTGAGCTAGCTTATTTGAAACGATACTTTTGTTTCATAAAAGCTATTAGCGACCTTTAAGCAAGCAAGCAAATAATATTTCTATTAAATCACGTAAGAGACCAATAATCACTTTCCCAGTTGAAACCACTGGCTTGAACATAAAAGCATATGATGACAGAAACAATTAGGCTCTTCTCCATATCTTAACCATTTATTGGTTGCCATATTAGTAACTTAAAGTCAGTATTGTTAAAGATATTGCCTTGTCACTTCGGTTCCATAATTTGAAGTTTTGGTTGTGTCTAGCATATCATTAGCTAAGAATCTAATTTCAGTGGTCATAGTCGCTTAGGAGTGGACTCGAATCTCTTACTTAAAGATTTTCAGTCTTTTGCTCTAGCCAACTAAGCTACTATAAGAATGGCAGACAAACCATTGATATTATTATTTAAGATTACTCAAAAAAGCACGTATTAATGATTAAAGCTAGCCAAATAGGTTATGAAGTTGGTTTATGAAAAGGAATTTAAGTTCGTTCCATTGCTTGTGACAAATTGATCGAATTGATAGTGCGCTATGGGCTTATAGTTTGAATGGTTAAAACATGCCGCTCATAACGCCAATATTGTAGGTTCGAATCCTGCTAAGCCCATATTTGTGATGGAAGCTCAAATTTTTCGTCTCTGGCCTTGCATTTTTTTTTTTTTTGGGTTACCTTTCTATGGAGGATCGCCAAGTGGTAAGGCATCAGTTTTTGATACCAACAAGCAAAAGTTCGAATCCTTTTACTTCAGCTCTATATGACTATTATTTGTTTCTAAGGGTCATCATTTACCAAAAGTGTAAATTGTCCCTTTTCGCAATTCCTTTAGGCATGAAAGTTAAGAGGTTTCATTTTGCCATATTATTGGATTTATTTCTTAGAAATGTAGAAGCTAAAGGGTTAATGCATATTTGTTTATAAGTTAAGGTATTGGTTTTAGTTAGCAAAACCGTCTGATTTACTTGGCTAATAAGGATTTCATACAAAAAAACTACAAACAATAAAGGTAAAATAAAGTCAATTATCCACCCCAAAGGATTAACTCCGTTATCAAATGGAAAAATAAACAAGTTGCAAATATGCCACTACTACGAACAACAAACAGACACGAGTACAAAAATGAGAAAAAACCTGTCATCCACGATATAGATGAAGTATAACAGAATCCCTTAAATCTCTGAGTGAAGTATTTATATCCGTTAAGTTTTGATGAATTCCTATTCCTAACTCATTACTCTCAAGGAGAATTATATCTATAGGTATTTTATCTATTTTTGCATATAAATGTATTGTACTTTGATAAATAGAATTGTATTTGCATAGAAGATATTTCGGGACAGGTTGATAACATGACCAACTTGTAAACTCTTTTCAATAGATTCAGAATCCATGAGAACCCGACTAGCTAAACCATTTAAATCAACAAAGATTTTAGATTTATTTCTATCTTATGTAGTTACTTCTATAATATTTCCACCAAATTTCTTAACTATTAGATCATTTACCAACTGAAGCCATTCTCTAATCCCTTGATTATGTTGGCCAATAGCCATGATATTCTCATAGTTAAGAAAAAGACAAAAACCATTATGAATAACATCTGAGCATTCTTTATCATATATTTTGATAGAATTGTATATTTCCAAAATATTAATTAATTTCTAATAGCAATAAAGAGAATTCCTGTTATTCATTAAATTCTTTGGTTTATATGCATATAGTCCCGCGAGGAGGCAAAGCCTGCCCCTTCAATAGAAGCTTTAACAACAATGCCTTATATTTGCTTGTTTCAGTGTATTTTGTGGATAGTTTCTCAAAAATCTATAGCATTTTGTTGGAACACAAGTTGTCTTTTAAACTTCGTAGTTCTATGCATAGTTGATATTATAGCTCCAATCATGGCTACTAGCAAAATAAGACTAGACATTGGAAATGGGACCAGATAATTGGTATAAAGTAAATTGCCCAATGCTTGCAAATTTGTCCAACCTTATATCTTTTCAGCATACACTGTATATCTTGGATAGATTGTATTTGAATGGCTAGATAATACTGGGATGTAATCATTATCTAGAATGACAAAGATTTCTAACCGAGAAATTAATCCAATAGTACCACCTACCAGTAAATAGCACAACATATTTTCATGAATTTTTGCTATTTTAATGTCTAACATCATCACTACAAATAATACGGCAATAACACCTATATAAACTATTGAATAGATCATAGCAAAGAACTTAAGACCTGGCAAAAGCAGTGAACCAGAAGTGTTGCAAGAAACGAGGATGGGAAGGGAAATAGAATGGACAGAGTTTCTAGCACATATGCCCATAATAGTAAAAACTAAACTCAAGCTCACAAAGACGTCACAAAGTAGAATGGTTTTTTCATTTATTTTTATTATCATATATTAATGACGGTTTGTTCTTATGTCAAATTTGACCCTAAAGATTTGGCAATCACTACGTAGCACCAACCTTATCATTACTTGGGGAAGACCTAATGCGCTAAGGATACACAATTGAACGCCAAATTGATTTGCATAACCGCAAATGGCAAGCCATCCAGGCATGTTCCATTTGGTGACGGTGGTTGTTCAAGACTAGTTTCCTTTATAGCCAAAAGCTCTCCAAAAGTATGAAAAGCTGGAGGACTTTATATCATCCATTCCAGTGTGGTTGAATCTTATTCAGTAGCCCAAGGACTTGAAGCACACTTGTCTTCACTACTCAAAGTTTAAAGAACAACTACAAAAAGACAAAAGATATCCAATACAAAGACATAAAAGCCAAAACTACTTAAAGCATCCCATTCACCGTAAGCATCTGGATAATCGAGAATGCGACAGGGCATACCCGAAAGCCCTAAAAAATGCATTGGAAAAAAATTCATATTTACACCTTTATTCTATTTATTGTGTGTGGTTCTTTGCATTTTACATTCCATTTTGTACCTTTTTTAAAGTCACTCTGTAAAAGAAAAGTCTCCCCTCCTGTGTTGGTCGAAGTAACAAAAGTCACTTTGGACTCTCAAAAATGTGCAAAAGTCTCGAAATTCTCTTTCAATTATGAAGGTTCCTTTGACAAAAGAGTGGTGGCAATTGAAGAGTGAAATTCTATCCAATTTCTCTTTACTTTGACGAGATAATTAGTAGAGATCATCATAGCAAGTTTTTCAAAAAATTTATACATAATGCGCTCCTGTAAGGCGCTTCACGTCAAATAAGTAACATATGTCAACTCTTGAGTCAGGAAAGATCTACTAGATTTGTTCTCATTCCGTGTATTTACATGTTTTTAACCACAAAAGTTCTCTTTTGCTGATTCAACATTCCCGATTGAATTAAGAGATGTCTTTGAGATTACAGAAATTTCATGTGGTTTAGGGACTTCCAAGATATGATTGTAATTAGTTTTTGATGGCGAATCTTGACATGATGCATTTTCATAATAGGAACAAAGTATACTTACGGTAAGCGTAAGGAAGCTCTTTTTATTTCATTATTTATGTAAAAATTGTAATGCAAAATAGATCATCCACTCTAAAAGCGGGCTCTTATCGCCTCGTTCACTATGTGAATGGAAGAGCCAGGAATAAAGGCTAACTATCTAATTCCTTTATAATAACTTGAAAGTAGCTGAGTCTCTTTGAAGACCAATTTACAGTTGAAAATATGGCAATGACAACATTATGAGGTTTAATTGTTTATATGATATTGCTTTATTTGGAAAATTTCTTACCTTGACGCTGTTCAAAGTCCTAAAAACAATGAGCCCTTTCTATCTAATTTAGATTAGGTTTTATCGTCTTTTTCGATTGGATAAAAGGTCATGAGACGAGTGGTTGAATAGTTTGGTTTTCTAAAAAAGGGATTCTACCTGGATCTGTTGGTAAAGTTTTTTAACTTAATCGATAGGTTACATGGCTTGCTTGTTGTTGAGTCGGCCAGAGTGGCGTAATATGAAATCTTCTTAGTTCACGTAAGTGAATTACCCCATGAACCAATAATATCAATAGCGTAAGAGCTTAACATGTCGACAAGCCATTATGATGTCTTTTAGTCATCCCATATATACATAGATATATAGAGAAGTTGCTTTTTATGATCATCCTAAGGCGAATTGCCTTTTTTTCCATCATTGTTTAGTTTATAAAAGTGTATCGGAATGCACGGCACGATTTTCCATTGAACTAAAAAACACAAAAGGATTCTTTTTTTTAATTTGCACCTGTCATTAGTAGTTAAGCAAAGGTTTTTCTTTTTATCCTTCTTGGTGCAGAGCAGGGCAATTGGTTTGCTTCTATTCCATTAGATGCATAATCCAAGCATACATTTTTGCCAGACAAATTGAATTGCCATAGATATCGGGAGGTGATAAAAGGAATTCATCAAATAAATAACATGAGCGTTTCTCAAGAACATCCCTATCATTTGGTTGATCCAAGTCCATGGCCTTTATTAGGTTTAATAGGAGCTTTAGCTAGTACCACATGTGCGGTTATGTATATGCATTCATTTACGGGAGGTGGAATATTTTTGAGTCCTGGTTCGGGATCAATCATGCATACTATGCTTATATGGTGGTGCGATATTGTACATGAATTTACCTATGAGGGACATTACACCAAAGTGGTATAATTAGGACTTTGTTATGACTCTCTTTCCTTTATTGCTTTGGAGGTTATGCTTTTTTTAGTTTTTTTCTAGGCCTTTTTTCATTCCTTTTTAGCGCCCACAGTAGAAATTGGAGCTATTTGGCCTCTTAAAGGGTTTCAGGTCTTAGACCCTTGGAGAATTTCTTTTCTAAAAACTATTATTTTATTGTTCTTTGGAGTTACTGTAACTTGGGCCCATCACGCTATACTTGTGGGTTTAAAGTAAGAAGCGATTTATGCTTTAATAGCTACAATTTAGTTGGCTTTGGTTTTTACTAGGTTCTAAGGGATGGAACATTATGAAGCACTTTTTATAGTTTTTGATGGTATTTGTGGTTTTACTTAACTGGGTTTTATGGATTTTATGTTATTATAGGGACCATTTTTTAAATAATATGCAATATTTGTCAATATATGGGTTATTTTAGCCCCTCACATCACTTCGGTTTTGAAGCAATTGCTTGGTATTGGCATTTCATGGACGTGCAGGTTTGGTTATTTTTATTTGTTTCTATTTATTGGTGGGGAGGTTTCTAAATAGGCATGGGTCTGGCCTCACCATCTTTTAAGCGAAAGAAAAATAGTCACTAAACCTACTTAACAAAATAGAAACGCTCAGCTTTCCAAATTTGGCAAACTATCACAATATTTACTCAAAAAGGAAGGGTTTCCTTAATTAAAAAGGGGATGACCCTTATGGGCTATTTTTTGGTATGATCAATTGATAGAGAACTAGATACGGGCAAAAATCCTTTGCGACGAGTAACAATAATATTCTTAAAGAAATCAACATCCAATGCCGTGTGACTTCATGGTGGACATAATCTACTAGAATCTCTTCCATCCCTATATGAATATGCCAGAATAAAAGAATATTAAATAATATCAAACTAGAAATATTGGTTACTATAAAAATGGGGCTAGACAAGCTGCAGTGCCTTTTTAAACAAGCCAATGTTTTAAGGGTGCTCTATGAACCTCCATCATTTCTTTGCTGTATCTATGTATCTACGCATTTTCACTTATTTGCACCCATCTGAGCGAGGGTAGTTTATCATTGGTTTTTATCTTATCAAGGGATAGCATATACTTTTCTGATAAGATAGTTTCATATTAAGACTTTTCTTTGCTCCATCAGGGGGAAGGGGAGGACTTGAAGAGATCCTGCCCTGCCCATATAACCCAAATCAATAATCGATAGAAAATAGGGATCATTCTCGTCCATAGCTGATTTCTATAAAGTATATATTTGCATAATGATTTGTCTGTTCCTTTGTTGTGCATATTATTAGTTTAATAGAGTGATTTTTTTCATTCTGCTTTTCTTTTACATCAAGCAAATGTCAGCTAACAAATTACTTCTTTTCTATGGAAAAAACTATGCTAGGTTGGCTAAGAAAGCTGGAAAATTCTGCACCCACTGGAAAGCGAAAAAAACTTACTATTTTGTCTCATTCTCAAAGGCAGCTCTTGAATAGCTACCAGTGCTTTCAACTAAACTTCCATTTTTTAATGCAACAAAGCATATACTGTTTGTTCATATTCCTTGGATTCAAACCATAAAGTTTCCTAAATAGTAAGAAAATGCTACAAATATGTTTAGATGGCTTTGCTTCTTGCCTCAGAAATGGTTTTAACAAAGTTTCTTAAAGTATTTTAACAAAAGAGAACAAAACCCACTAGATGAATGACAACCGATATTTCCTCATCGTACATTGATATTCATCCATAACTCAAAACACTGAAAATTAAAATGGAAAATAAAAGCTACTTGCACGTAAAATTTTCTTATATTCCTTTGCCCTTTTTCCTCTATTTCCAAAATTCATGAAAGTTTGCTGGTGAGCCAATAAACACAGAAAATGACAAGCTTATTTTTAGACTCGTTTCGAGGTAAAAGGTTCGAAAAAATGAAATAGCATTTATTGCACCAATACGGCAAAAACAATACAAAAAGCAACAATGTTTCATTCAAAAGGGCTTTGAGTGCATATAAAGCTTCTAGCCTTAGTCAGACAAATAGATTGGCTAGGGTTGCAGAAAGCGAAAGTGCCTAGCTTTCATTTCGCTGAATAAAAAATAGAAATAAAAACCCAATGTAAATAAGATTTGTCAATATTAGAAGTTTAGGTAAACCTTTTTTTATTTTGCTTCCATTACAAGAAAAATACATACTAATAATAAAGCTAAATTCTCGTTTTCAAATTATTGCCCGCCATTGTAACATTTAAGTAGAAAGTCATAAGTACAAATGCACCGATTATGTAAAGTGTTTAGCTCTTGTCCACAGAAAGAAGTCCTGTTTCATTTCTAACAGCACTAATGCATTTAAAGCACTCTCTATTACCATAAACACATTTTAGTTACGCCTAGGCCTCATGAGTTCACTGAAAGCATGCTCTATCCTTGTAGATGTACCAGTTGAGAAGTTAGGCAAAAGGCTTTTATGGTGTTTGGTTTGCATTATTAGAACCGAAGGCAACCTCGTGAATTTTTGTGTTTGTGCCATTTTATTAAATTTTTTTATATGGAGATAAAGTAAGGTAAATAAGTGGAAATGAGAGTACAGATAGATTGTAATGCTCCCGGATACACGACAGGAAAAACCAACTTTTAGGCCTTATTCTTGCTTATTTGCAAATATACGTTGTAAAAAACCAGCTTTGCTAGCCTCATTATTGTCGACATTACTTTTGTTGATTAGCTGGCCGATCTTATTTTTTGCAAGTAAATTTTTGTTATTGTCTTCTACTGTTGGATTGAATTGATTTAACATCAATATGTAGAGGACCAGAATATGCCATTGAGGCAAAGATGAGTGTTCATCTCAGAAAGTTCATATGATTTTGTATCTACATAGTTTAATGACTTAAACCATTACTGATAGAAGGATTTGAACCTTCACGACTAAAGCCACTAGAACCTAAACCTAGCGTGTCTACCAATTTCACCATATCCACAGGCTATCTATGTAGTAATAGCTAATAAGAACCTAAACTTTTGTTCATTAGATAGGACCCACGCTTTAAACAAAAAAAAAGTTAATGTCTCATCCCACGCGCCAACGCTACCAAAAAAGTTGAAATACTATGTCAATCTCCTTGATTGACTCGTTTGTTAGCTTATTAAGAAAGAAAATACTATGTAAGCCTTTAGAAAAGATAACTTCGTTCATAAATGATATAAATCACTCTTAGGAGTAAAGGACAAATTGCATGAGAATGCCAACTTATTTGTACACATCATAATTGTGAATGAAGAAGGATTTGAACTTTTGGTATTTTTACAAATATCTTGATTTTCAAGATCGTTCAGATATCCATTTCTTGTATTTTACCAAATGTTACACTTAAAATTGGCCATAATTGACTATACTGTCAGATAACCATTCTAATGACAATATATAGGAACAAGCTTTAAAGAAAAAAGGAAAATAGTGTTATGCCTACTATCGAATCAAATCCTTTCCTAGCAAAGTGAAAGAAGTTAACACGTCTTTTTCGTCATTCAAGATCCCACAACAGGCAGGTCTCTTATTGAACTTATTGCCCTGATTCAAATATGAAAGGATTGTTTGCTTAGTTTCAGGCACTTTGCTTCTCGTTTAACTAAAGCACTCATGTAAGTTTAATTACTATTACCTTCTTATATATTTAATTTTTTGTTTTTATGAAATGAGGTTTACATTAAGGACTAAGTGAGTAGTAAAGGATGCTACTTCCTTTAAAGTTATTGGCTTTGGCATTATAATTAGTTTTTAATTTACTATAGCTACTATATTTTTTGTTAATGTGTTATTGTTGCTTGAAACTTTTTCCTATCCTCCTTTTAATTTTCTCCAAGCCATTTTAGTTCCCCTTCTCGTTTTACATCTTTTAGCTTGCTTACATCTTTTTATAGTAGCCTGGTTTTTGTTAACATAAAAACTTAAGATATGATTGTAAAAAAACTATTTCTTGATGCAATTACAAAATTAATTGTGTTGTTTTCGTGTAATATTTCCACACAATAAAAGTTAGTTGGTTAGTTCAAAAGTTAGTTAGTTAATTAATAAGTTAGTAAGATTACTAACTAAAGACTAACTAAGGTAAAAACTAACTAACATTAATTATTAATAATTTTTATTTAATTTAAAATATTTTATTTAGAAAAATCAAGAGTCGTAAATTCGATATTTTTTTCGAATTGGCAAGGACCGTGGCCATCCTTCGCGTAAATTACAACGTGAACGAAACTTATGAGTTATATTAATCACTAGGATAATGTGTATAGTTTGGATGGTCTAAAAATATTAGACTTTTGGACAAGACTAGAATATTTTAGATATTTTAGAGATTATCTTAATTTTTTTTAAAAAAAAGAGATATGGAGATTTCTAGAACTAGATGTCATTTAAAAGAAAAAAACAAGTGATGTGTTAGTTTGAAGATTTTATAAAAAGAAAAATGACTGGCGAAATCGCGCGCGCCGCGATCATAGTTTACATGCAGTAGACAGCACTTCGAACAGAGAAAAGAAGAAGGAGTGAACATAGAGCTTTCTAACCAAGTGTCTTGGCGTTTTACCCCCCTTTCGGAGCCAATGGAACCATCAGATTTATGATCTGAGCATCACATCACTAATCTTTCCAAGATCCCCCTCCACAAAGAGCTCCACTTCTCAACCACAAGCCCTCTTCCCCAATTCACTATAAATATGAGGCATGGGAGAGGCATAAGGGACATAAGGAGACCCCGAGAGGCTGCGAGAGAGAAGAAGAGAGAAGGAAGAATACTCCTTCAAGAGGCTGCGAGAAGCTAGAGAGAGAGAGAAAGAGAGAGAGAGAGAGAGAAAGAGAAAGAGGAAGAGAGTTAGCTCAAACCCCTTGTCTCGATCTTTAACTAAGCCATATTCTCTACCCTCTCTCATCTAAAATCTATCCCACCTTCCCTATCTCTCAAACTCCTCGTGGATGATGGATCCAAAGCGACGAAGTGGAAAAGCTATGGAAATCAATGCAACCGGTCAAGCAACGGGTATTGCCAATGATACGGGAGTGCCCGAGGTTGCGGGAATTGCCACCACAATTGGAACATCGGGTGTGGCTAATGCGAGCGTGAGTAAAGATGAAGTTCCTAATGTCGTCATGCCGCCAAACGAGGTTATTCATTACTAGATTATCAATTTTACAATATAAGATAAATTACATAGGATATTAGCTTTCATATTCTTTGCTTACACATTAAACTGATAACTCATCCAGAAAGACATATTAGTTCAAGCATAAAACGATTAATCACTATGATTTCTAGCTAGAATAGTTGGGATACTAAGGCATTGAATCATGATAGAATTAATTGCCAAAGGTTATTGTACATATGTCTTTATGCGTATTCAATATAGTTATGATCAAATGCGACAAGGTTAAGAACTAATTAGTGAAGGTTATAGAAACTGGTTATCTATTTAGAAATCCTAAAGATCATCTCGTTGAGTTTATTGACACAATATATTTCCTTAAGGGATTTTGCTTATGTTAGATAAGTGAATCCAAATGGAAAACTCATGCCCTGCTTAACATGTTTTAAGAGGTGTATTCATCACTTCTTTATGGGGAGAAGAATCCTCATTAGAATGAAAGGTTACCTTAGGATAAGGTCTACCTTGGCTATGTGAAACTGTGATTTACATGTTGGGATGATTGTCATTGCACTATTTGATACATATTTGAAAGGACTGTTTGTGTTTGCTAGAATCTAGATTTTGATTGAAATTATTGCCAACGGAATAAAAGGAAGGATCGCGCTAGGCTACCCCCAAGCCAGCGGCGAGACCCTACTCCAAGGGGGTCATGATTATCGCTACGAGAGGCTTGGACCGGCTTCGTAGGTGAAAGCTCTGTCAGTAGGGATAGTCTCGGGCAGTAGGAATTGTAGGTGCCAGAGGGGGCTCAGGCTGTAAATCCTGCATTGTTCCAAGAATCTGACAAGCCCCTTTGTGACCCAGGATGGGATCCTGGAACCCTAAATACTAGTTATGAGGGTGAAATCTTGGTGGACAGAATGTCCTTATGGAATTCTGTGTATCTTCCGCTGGGACGGAATGATGGAAATTGTAATAGACTTCCAATATAATAAAGAAGTTTGCTTTACTGTTCGAATTGTATGCGTGTTAGTGAGATAAATTATGTGAAGGAACGTGTGACTAAATGGACTAATTAAGGAAGCTGGTTGTATATGTTCCAATAAATGTGTTGTAGGTAATTAAAAAACTAAAGATGACCCATCATCAGAGGAAAGCGGGTGGGCGTAACCCCTGACGGGTCCGTCCAATGGTAGGGTGGTCCCGGTTAGATGGGAGCTTTTCTACATCGGATATAGAAATAGGAAGACGATAAATTGACCAAGTAGTCATTAGGTAGAACCGACTTGCATTGTTTTAGGGGACCGGAATGGGATTTTGCCTTATGGGCAGGAGGGTTGACGTACCACACTCCCCTCCGTCTCCCATTCTCTTTGAACCAAGTGCAATGGCAAGTCCGCTTCAGATTGAGTAATCCTCTAAAAAGTGGAACTCGAAATTACTGACGCTAGCTGGCTGCTAGGAGACCCATCCGATTTTAGGAACCCAAGTCTTCAGGTCGATCCTAGTGGGTTCGGCCAGAACTCTCCCATTGCGAAGTAGACTCGATAGGGCCTCAGTGACAATCCCGTGATGTTCCAAGGGAGCACCGGGTGGCATCATTTATGGAAAAACCTACTGATGGACTACTAAAAGGTGTGCCGTGGATTGGGACTAGCGGACACCTCACATTTCGTCAGTTGCCAGATTTTTTATTTTGTAAATTAGCTAAGGATACACAAACCATTTATACCAATTGAGGCATAGAAAAGAGATTTTAGTAGATACCTTAAATATGGCACATACGCACGCATGGAAACCAAGTGAAACAAAAAGGGTTTTGTTATAAATTAAAGTCTTCCTTAACTCCAAAATAAGATACTACAACCACACAACCACATTCGATTCCTTTGTGGTCTTTGAGAGAAGTGCTGAATGAAACTAGAATATCCTTATCCATTGACGATTCGATCCCTTATTATTTTATCTTTTCTTTGTTATTGCAATAGATTAATCATCAGTGTTGATAGAACTTGTAAAGGATCTACTTCATTTCCTTTTTGTCTCATAAAAAATGGAATCAATGGGTTATTTATATACGTTTAGGGAAATCTATTTTTGAAAACATTACATGTAGCCAAAATAACATAAAGTTATTTGCTTGCACAACGAGCATAAGTTTCTTAATTTCAAACTACTAAGTGAAGTGGTCTTAAACCAATTAATCATTACAAAAGATCTTGTGGCTGTCCTTGTGGTTGGATGTTGGGGGAATAGTTTAACATGGCAGAACACTAGTCTCCAAAACCATTGGTTAAGGGTTCAAGTCCCTTTTCTCTTAAGCACCCAATTCAGCAGATAATAGTATCTAATTGGATATGAGCTACATAGTGTAAAGAAACAATTAACGAAGATCTTCTAATGCCTAGCTTAGTTGGATGAAGTGACTGCTCACTAAAAAAAAAAGTGAACTATATGATGTAATATAAGCAAAAGTACATTAAATTATAAATTAATCAAATTTATTTATTTGTAAAAACATAAAATAGAAAAGTATATTGTTAATTCTATACCATAAAACTAGAATCGTAAATTAAATTTTTATCATGATTTTATTGCATCCATTCATTTAGTAGTTATCCTTTGTGGTTTTTGTTGCATTGTTATCTTAAAATCTTTTTTTTTGGTGGTTTCCGCTGCATTGTTTTACTCAAGGATTGTTTGAATTGTATGTGTGTCCATGAGACAAATTATGTGAAGGAACTTGTGATCTAACGGATTAATTAAGGAAGATGGTTGTATAGATTTCAATAAATGTGTTGTAGGTAATTAAAAAAACTAAAGATGATACCGTCATCGAAGGAAAGCGGGTGGGCATGACCCTCGACGGGTCCGTCCAATGGTAGGGTGGTCTTGGTTAGCTGGGAGGTTTTCTAAATTTGTGATAGGAATAGGAAAATGATAAAACGACCAACTAGTTGTGAAAGTAGAACCGACTTGCATTGTTTTAGGGGCCAAAATGGGATTTTGCCTTATGGGCAGGAGGGTTGACATCGCACTTCCCTTCGTCTCCCATTCTCTTTGAACCAAGTGCAATGGAAAATCTGCTTTAGTTTGAGTGATCCTGTAAGAAGTGAAAACTTGAATTATTGACGCTAGTTGGCTGTTAGGAGACCCAACAGACTTTAGGAACCCGAAATTCAGGTTGTTCCTAGTGGGTTCAGTTGGAACTCTTTCATTGTGATGTAGACTCAGTAGGGTCTAAGTGACAAGTCCTATGCTACTCCAAGGGAGTGCTAGGCAGCATCATTTGGAAAAACCAATGATGGACTACAAAATGTGTGCCTTGGAATGAGCTCGACGCGCACACTATAGTTGGTATCGGAGTGCATGTTAGTATAGAATACGATGTGAGCTTAAAATTTTTATTGGATTGTAAATACAGCTTAGGTTTTTTTTTTCCTTAAAAGAGAATTATTCTCTTTGTTAATGTATGTTTTTGAATTCTGGCAGAGTAACGAACCTTGGAAATTCTTGATCTTCCAAGTAATGTTTATGTCATGTATGCATTCATCTAGTGGAGAAATCGGATAATGCAGATATTAGACTAGTTGTACAACCCCTGGCATCTGTATCGTGAGAGATGGTGGATGATTAGCTGTCTAGATTATCTTCAGAATAATTTGAAAAGGGTGAAATGGATGGAAGATCTTAAAGTTGTCAAGATCTATTTATTTTATGAGGCTAGTGTAAACTCAACCCTGGATACTAGAGGCGAGAAGATCAAACTAAACCGGTATATCTATGAGGAAGCTACAAAGATATTTTCAGCTAATAGAGTAAAAGTCATAGGTCGCTCTAGCCACTGCAACTACGAGAAGGACAAATTTCTTGATCTCCCTCAAAAGTATAGATTCCTAGATATCTACTCTCAAAGTCCAAGTTATTTCATAAAGGATGTATCAGAGTGTCATGCTTAGATTGTAGTAGGGAATCCTTTTCTAAAAAATAAGATGAGCTTGTGAGCTATCTAAATAATGTATTTCTTCCCATTGATTACCTTTATGTCCGCTATAAATAAACAAATGATTGATACTTTATCAATTAGATAAATAATGGAACCTTACTTTTTTCTTGGAACCTTTGAATTGTAATTGGACTTAGCTATATGCGATGGAAAAAGAGCTTTATTTGAAATTGTTTCAACAGATTAAGCAAGAAATATTATGAGTATCAAACTCTAATATTAATGCTATTTAAATTTCATGAAGGTTAACTTGGAAATTGTTGAAAATTTCCCAAAATCTTGTGCCCACAATAATTCCCAACGAAGCCCAAGAAAAGAGGAATCTTTTGAAGCAAGTCAAACGTCTAGAATTTGATGGGAGAGGCAAGAATGTGGAAACCGATGCAAAAATTTGGATTAAATCCATGGAAGATTATTTTATTACTATTGGAACTGTCCCAGCCAACTAGGCCATGATAGCTAAGCTAAAATTAATTGGCGAGGCTTGACTCTAGTGGAAGCAATGGCGTCGAGATCAAGATGTCCCTGAAAATACCATTACTTGGGATTTGCTGAAAGAAGCTGTAAGAGGAAGGTATTTACCTCCAGCTTATTTCACCCAGAAAATGAATTTCTTTAATTTGAAGCAAATGGGATTGACCTTGGAGGCATATTACTCCAAGTTTGTTTCACCTCTTAAATATGCACCCTCCATGGATACTGCTCAACAAGTGTCCAAGTTTTGCAACAATGGGGTAAATTCTCCTTTGAATACTCATCTGGAATCAATGCGCCCACCAACAGACCTCCAAGATGCTTTGATTCAAGCTGCTCTTATTGTACATGAAGTACAATCAAAGCCTAGAAATAATAAGTTCTGGAGCTACAATAACTAGAACAAAGGAAGATTCAAAGGTCAAGCAAAGAGAACCCAAGGTCAATTTCACCAAGGTTAGAAGAAAAGTAGTTGTAAATTTTGTTCCTACCTAGGGAAGTAGGGATGGTCTTAGGTGCTTGCACCATAATGAGCTAGGACATTTCAGGAGAGATTCCAAAGCTTGGTGGAAACCATTGCCAAGGCCAATGTCGAGGTCAAGGTGGCAGAGTTACCCAAGGCCAAGGTCAAGTAGCCATGGCAAGAGAAAGAACGTCAAATATTACCCTTAAAAGATTAATAAGGAGGAAGACCCTACTATGGAATAAGATATTGAAATAGCAACTGTTCATGCTACACTCCACAAGAGGGGTCCAAATTTTCAATGTTCGGTAATACAGACACTAGCTAGTCCACTGAGGTAAATTAGTTAAAGTATTGATTGACTTTGGAAGTACACACTCATTTATTTCGCCCACGCGTGCCAAGAAGTTAGGGATAGACACAATAAATGCATCAAGACTGCTTGTGGAATTAGCAAATGGAAAGGAAGTACTTTCTACACAGCAAACTACCAGGTTAGTCTAGGAGAAAACCTTTCAAGTATGAGGTTCATGGATAATGAACTTAGGAGCTTATGAGTGTTTACTGGGGATGGATTGGCTGATGCCCAATGATACTCATATCCATTGTGGAAAAGGTCAGGTCACATTTCAGGATTTGAATGGTGAAATAGTGACTACACAAGGTAAAACAGGGAAACCTAAGGTTCAACTAGCAAAAGCTTCTCGAATTGTGAAAGGCCTAAAGAAAGGATTACTTGTTTACTTGATCAAGCTTAATAAGGTAAATCAAGATGGTCAGACGGAAGAAGAAGCATCCTGGTTAAAAGAATGCATCGATGCATATCCTAAAGAGCTAACTGAGTTACCTCTGAAAAGAGAAGTTGATCATGAAATCAAACTTGTTCCAGGAGCTGCTCCAATGGTAAAAAGACCTTACAAAATGTCTATTCTTGAAGCCATCGAACTGAAAGAGCAACTCAAACAATTGCAATATCAAGGGTATATTCGGCCAAGTAGTTCACCTTGGGAGCCCCAGTACTATTCCATAAGAAAAAATATGAAACTCTCCATCTTTGTATCGACTAGCGAGGGCTAAACTAGGTAACAGTGAAGAATAAGTACCCGATCTTGAGAATAGACAAGCTTCTTAATCATCTACAAGGAGAAAGGATCTTTTCTAAGATCGATCTTTGATCATGATATTATCAGATTAGAATCAAGGATGAAGATATTCCTAAAACCGCCTTCAATACAAGATATGGTCATTTTGAATTCATTGTGATGTCATCTGGGCTGACGAATGCTCCAGCCACCTTCAACAGGCTAATGCATGACATTTTCAGACCTCATCTCGATGATTTTGTTCCTGTATTCTTTAATGACATCCTAACTTATTCTAAGGAGGAAGAAGATAATGAACCACATCTTTGCATTGTCCTAGAGACAATGAGAACACATAAGTTGTATGCCAAGAAGAGAAAGTGTGCCTTCTTCAAAAGGAAGATTGAATACTTGGGATTCATAGTGTTTGTTGAAGGTATGTTAGTAGATCCTTCCAAGGTCAAGGATGTTCAAGATCGGCCACCCCCAACCATTATCAATGAAGTGAGAAGTTTTCTAGGTCTAACAGGATGGTATAGGATATTCATAAAAAACTATGCCAAATTTGTAGCACCTCTTACAGACCTACTCAAAAAGCAAGTTGCTATTATCTTGATGCCAATTGAACAATCTAACTTTGAGCAACTAAAGCATAGTTTGATAATTGCTCCTATCTTAAGGCTACCTGACTTAAGCAAGGAATTTGAGGTTGTCACAGATGCCAGCTCTCCCGCATTAGGATGCATACTGATGCAAGAAAGTCATCCTGTAGCTTACTCTTCGAGAAAATTGAAAGTCCATGAAAAGAGTTATGCTACTTATGACTTGGAGTTGTTAGCTATGATTCATGCTCTCAAATTATGGAGATATTACTTGCTTGGAAATAAGTTTTCCTTAGTCATAGATCATAAAAGTCTTAAGTGGATTTTTACTTAGCCTGATCTTAATATGAGTCAACGATGATGGATCAAAATTTTGTAGGAGTATGACTTTGAAATTAAGTTCAGACCTAGTAAAGAAAATGTAGTAGCAAATGCCCTTAGTCATAAAGCCTTCCTTAATGCTCTTTATCACTGAAGAACAATCTAGGGCAGAAACTCTGGCTACAATTGGTGCGCAGATCGGTCGCAGATAGCTCACGTGGTGAATCCCGGAAGGTCCCCAAGAACAAAGTACTCTACTTTTTAGCACAAAAACCCATGTAAAAGCAAGCACGACATGAGGCAAGAGACAAATTGGGTTCAATCTCCCCCATGCCTTGTGTGAGCGCTTCACAAAGCATGTATTTAATGTATATTTCCAATCTTCATGCTCAAAAATAGCCCAATTACAAAAATATGACAAGCTTTTAGCTTTTGAGTTTGCTTTCTACCAAAAATAAGAAAATAAAGCTAATGGACGGTGCCCATAGAGTCTGGCACACCCAATCTCAATGTCCAAATAGAAATAACATATCCAGGCGCATAAGCGCATACAAAATAATAATAAATAATCAATGTCTCTATAGACATAACAAAATATAGGCGTGGCGCCTATCAAAATATAATCCAAAGGTCGAAAACCCGCTAGACTCCAATGCTTTCCTCCGCCACTGCTGCTATCTCTACACATCAACTGAAGCATTCACAATCGTTAGTAAAATAACACAATTAAACCGACAAAAGTGAATACCTAGCAGTCTTCAGCTACATAAATAAATCAACTGGTTAGAAATAAATCCTAACCTTAATTTATTACGAGTGCGCACTCTAAACTCATAAACGCTTATTAATTTAATATGCATTTTGCGGAATCACCCGCTATGGAATCACCCATGTACACACTAAATTAATGAAACGCCCGAAAAGGACAGGCGTCCCCATCAACTTGTCGCACAAAGAATCCTCTTTGCGTATGAGCCCCGGTCATCTAAGTTTACGGAATCCACCGTAAAACCTCACGAAATCCACCGTGGAATATGCCTCCTGGCATCATACCCCCGGGGTGGGATAGCAATTGACCTCAATTGCTATTAGCTCAATGTGGAGCTAACAGAGTGGGGAAAGCATTTAGGTCTCTAGCGTGCATCCATTGTGCTTCCTCTACAGGATGGTTCTTAAATTTCACGAGATATCTAGAGTACCTTCGGCCAGTTCTAGTGGTCATGTAATCAGTGTCTATGATGGCTTCTGGTTCAAGGATTTCAGTCTCTTCTTCTAGTAAAGGTGGGTTTTCATAGACAGGGTGGATAGGTAATTGTCCTCTAAATGGTCTCAATAAACTAATATGAAATGTATTATGAATTTTCCAATGTGATGGGAGTTCTAACTTGAATGCATTGTCATTAATCTTATGAATGATTCTAAATGGTCCGTAGAATCTAGGGGCTAATTTGACAACTGGATGTCTATCTACACTTTGCAGTCTACGCTTTTCTATTCTAAGCCAAACATAATCATCAACTTTGAAATTCATGGCTTGTCTTTTCTTGTTGGCTTGTTTGGTATATGATTGTTGGGCTTTAGCAATCATATCCTTGACCTCATAAAAAATAGTGTTATGCATAACAGCAATATCATCGGCACTTTGTATTCTATTAGACAAAGAGGCAACATGTGTAGATAATCTATATCCATAAATAACTTCAAAAGGTGCTTTCTTTGTAGATGTGTGCGGTGTATTGTTATATGCAAACTGTAATAAATGCAAATGAGTATCCCATGTCTGAGGTTTAGAGATAGTGTATGCACGTAAAAGATCTAAAATGGTGCTATTTGTGGCTTCTGTTTGTCCATTTGTTTCTGGATGAAATGCAGATGAGAAATCAATCTTTGTGCCTAGATTTGCAAACAGTGTAATCCAAAAATTATTACAAAATCTAGAATCTCTATCTGAAATAATCACTTTCGGCAATCCATGGTTAGTAAAAACAGTTTTCAAAAATAACTGTGCTGCTTGTGATGCTGTTAAAGTTTTCTTACATGCAATGAAATATGCTTGCTTACTAAATCTATCTACAATTGTCCAAATCATGTCATGGTTAGATTTAGTATTTGGTAAGCCAGTAATGAAATCCATAGATATATGTTCCCAAGGTTTAGATGGAATAGATAAAGGCATTAATAATCCATACTATTTACCATGATGTCTCTTTATTCTTTGACAAATCAGACATTCAGAAACAAAATTAGACACATCTGCATCCATATGCGGCCAATAAAAATCTTCAGTTAACATGCGTAATGTAGAAATGATACCTCTATGACCTTGATATGGGGGACAATGAATTTCATTCAAAACAAAAGATCGGAATGGAATAGTAACACACAGTCTCTTTTCAAAGAACATGAATCCATCATTATATGACAATGAATCAACAGGAATGAAATTATTTTGAACTAATTTTTTCCAATCAGAATGAAAAGTAATATCCTGGTGATATGTGTCTTTCATAGCAATTAAAGAATCAAAAGATATGATAGAAATGTTATGAATTGCAGGTCTTCTACTTAATGCATCAACAACTACATTTTCTTTTCCAGGTTGGTATTGAATGATAGGATGGAAACTTTGAATGAATGAAGCCCATTTGATATGACGGTCAGAAATTTGGGGTTGGCTAAGTAGATGTCTAATGCTTTGCTGGTCGGTCTTTATCATGAATTCTGAACCCATTAAATAATGCTTCCATTGTTTTAATGCTTGTACAACTGCTAAGAGTTCCTTGTCATAGGTGGAATATTTGAGGTCAGAGGGTTTCAGCTTAGAACTAGAATATGCTATTGGATGGTTGTCTTGCATTAGCACGGCTCCTATTCCTGATCCGCTAGCATCGGTCACAACTAAAAAGAATGGTCTATTAAAGTCAGGCAATTGTAGGACAGGGGCATTGGTCAATGCACGTTTGAGTAAATCAAAGGATTTCTGCTGGTTTTCAGTCCATTGATAAACAATACCTTTCTTAAGAAGTTTGGTCAGTGGTAAAGCAAGTAATGAGAAATTACGTACAAACTTCCTATAGAAACTAGCAAGACCAAGGAATGAGCGTAATTCATGTACATTTTTAGGAATAGGCCAATGCAATATTGCGTCAATTTTCTTAGGATCAACTTTTATTCCTTCTTTTGATACAATATGACCTAGATATTCTATTTCTGTCTTAAAGAATTCACTCTTTTCAGGATTTGCAAACAATTGATTTTCTTTCAGTAATTGAAAAACTAATGATAAATGCTCATAATGCTCTTTTTCACTTTGACTGAACACTAAAATATCATCAAAGAAAACAATCACACAATACTGATATTTTAGAAAAATACGGTTCATCATTCTACTGAAAGTGGCAGGTGCATTAGTTAATCCAAATGGCATAACTAAAAATTCGTAATGGCCAAACTGTGTCCTGAATGCAGTCTTAAATATGTCGGATCTATCTAACCTCACCTGATGATATCCAGACTTAAGGTCAATTTTACTAAATATAGAAGATCCTTGCAGTTTGTCCATAAGGTCATCAACTCTAGGTATAGGATATCTATTCTTTACAGTGATCTTGTTTAATGCTCGGTAGTCAATACACATTCGATAAGTATTATTCTTTTTCTTGACTAGGAGCACAGGTGCACCGAATGGGGAACTGCTAGGTTGAATTAAACCTCTATTTAGTAATTCTTCTACTTGACTCTGGATTTCTTTTTGCTCTATTTGATTGTGCCTATATGGGGCTTTGCAAGGTGGTTGTGTGCCAGGTATTAGGTCAATCTTATGGTCTTCTGGACGTGATGGAGGTAAACCTGGTGGTAGGTCTTCTGCAAAACAATCCTTAAAATATGCAAGAAATTCCTTATGCCTAGGGTGCAGATGATTTTCTTTTGCATGTAATTCATTCACCCAAATGAGATATGATTTAGTATTCTTGCGTCATGCACGTTTTGCTTGAGTATGCGAAAGCAGTGGAAACATATGAGATGCATGCATACCAAATAATGTAATAGATTTTCCTTGAAAATTAATATTCATTGTGTGTGCGGAATAATCTATATTGGGATTATGTTGGTGTCTCCATGGCATTCCTAGAATAATGTCGCTAGATTGTAATGGGACAACTAAGAAATTTCTTCTTTCAATATATGAACCAATTTGAATTTCTAAATCTTGAACTTCTTGTGTGCCATTGTACCTAGTGCCTAAAAATGCAGCTTTTATGCGATAGTGCGTAGGTACAGTATGCAATTTCAATTCCTTTACCAATTTTGCTGAAATAAAGTCATGCGTACTACCGTCATCATGCAGTATAGTTCTTTCTTTTCCATGCACCATACATTTCATAGTCAACAATGAATGTGAAGTAGGCATACCTGGTAAAGTGTCGGAAGTAGTAGTAGGATCATCTTCTTCTTCAGTGAAATCCGGCATATCCTCATGCTCGTCTTCGTCCATAGCTCCAAGGTAGTTGATATGTACTGATGGCTTCTTTGAATGACAATTTGCTGCAAGATGTCCTGGCTGGTGACACTTGTAGCATACGATGGGCTTGGCTTTGGTCACATTATTTGCAATGGCTGGGAGTCTGGGTATATTTGGATTTGCTTGTTGGATAGGCTTAGGATTTGGATTGACAGTGGATGGTAATGCAGGTGGTTTAGGCCAATTCTTGCGGAAAGATGGTGATGAAAAATGACCTGGATTAAACCTTCTGAAATTGGAATTAATTGTTTAGATCCATAATTACCGTTTGCTTGGAATGGCTGTGGTCGTCGATCTCTTCCACGTAACTTATCTTCAGTGTCGTGAGCTAAGGAGATGGCGTCTTCAAGGGTAGCAGGCTTGAACATATTCACCTCAGCGTAGTAATGTCCAAGAAGTCCAGACATGTACTTCCGCTTATGTGTTGTCTCTGGTACGTCTTCAAGCATGCGTAGCTGTAGGAGTGCATTCCAAAAAACGCTCTGTATACTGTGGAATAGGCTCACGATCGCGTTGTTGAAGTAAATCCCATTGCTTGATAGCCTTCTCATGAAATTGCGGTGGAAGGAAATTTTGCATGAACTTCTTCTTGAAATCTTCCCATGTAGCAGGACATTCTATACTCTTGCGGACGACAGTCCACCAAAGTGATGCTCTATCTATCAGATGATTAGTAACACACTTGATTTTATCTTTCTCAGGATAAGTTTCCTCATGGAAATAGTCATCAAACTGGCTAATGAATGATAAAACAGTCTTTCCGTCTCTTATGCCATTGAAAGTGCGAAACTTGAAACTTCGTTTACTTATCTTGGATTCCTTGCGAATGGTTTGTGCTTCAAGAGTGGCGTCGATGGTACGGCGAATCAAATCTTCAGCTTGAGGTTCTTCTTTATCAGTGGACGCTCCTTGTAGCTTTGTCAATTGCGCTTGCAAGGCTTGCCTAGCTCTTCGCTCTTCTTCCAATTGCAGCATGATAAGATCCAGCTTTTGTTCCATGGTAGGCTCGGGTAGATCGTCTTCAGCCATAGGATCATCTATATGTGGGGTAGTCATCCTGTAAAACTCAACAAACCTTTCTCACTCAAAATCAGTTAGCGGGATGAGCGTAGCTCAAATTTGGGGTTACAAGGCTATGTATTTTTGGGTATTTTCTTCTTCAATTTTCAGAAATTCTGCAATATTTCTGTCTCCGTTTGCTGAAAGTACTCCAACGAACTTGTAGATAGGTAGAACAGCTTGCTGCGAACAACTTTCCAGTTCAGAGTTTTTGCATACGAACAAGTCTTCTATGAGTTTTAAGCACTAGTCAGTTCTGATTTAGTCTGACTTGCAGAGTTGCAGACTTAACAGACTTGCAGAGTTGTTGACTTGCTGGACTTAGCCGACTTGCAGAACTTGCAGGACTTGATTCCAAGTGACTTGCTGAACTTGACTTTTGTAGTGCGAGACCCGGAGTATTTTGACTTGTCAGATCTGTGTGACTTGCAGAGATTTGTATGATTTAGCTTAATTAGACTTGGTGATTAAGCTTAAGAGCTTAATTGGTGGACTAGCAGGCCGCGGTTTTTGAATCGTGGGGGGGGGGGGGAGGGGCCGTTTTTGACTGCGCGAAAATTTCGGGACCCTCCTCTTACACCACGAAAAGATTTTGAGAAGCTTAGGCTTCTCTTAAGCTCTTAAAGCTTTGTGATTAGGCTTTTAATGAAGAAGATTAAGAGCTTTCTCACTGTTTTTTCAACGACTTGATGAAGAGAATTGATGAGTGGTCCTCTGCCGACAGAGCCTGGTCCTTCGCGATCTGACAGTAGAAACAGGGGTTCTTGATCGCTAGAAGTCTGCCTGTATCGACGGTTCGCGACGAGATTGACTGTAGAGGCCGTTTGTTCCTGGAGCTCCGCCTTCGCCCGAGATTGGTAGCGATTGGAAGCCCTTGATCTCTGCTCCGCTCTGATACCACTGGTGCGCAGATCGGTCGCAGATAGCTCACGTGGTGAATCCCGGAAGGTCCCCAAGAACAAAGTACTCTACTTTTTAGCACAAAAACCCATGTAAAAGCAAGCACGACATGAGGCAAGAGACAAATTGGGTTCAATCTCCCCCATGCCTTGTGTGAGCGCTTCACAAAGCATGTATTTAATGTATATTTCCAATCTTCATGCTCAAAAATAGCCCAATTACAAAAATATGACAAGCTTTTAGCTTTTGAGTTTGCTTTCTACCAAAAATAAGAAAATAAAGCTAATGGACGGTGCCCATAGAGTCTGGCACACCCAATCTCAATGTCCAAATAGAAATAACATATCCAGGCGCATAAGCGCATACAAAATAATAATAAATAATCAATGTCTCTATAGACATAACAAAATATAGGCGTGGCGCCTATCAAAATATAATCCAAAGGTCGAAAACCCGCTAGACTCCAATGCTTTCCTCTGCCACTGCTGCTATCTCTACACATCAACTGAAGCATTCACAATCGTTAGTAAAATAACACAATTAAACAGACAAAAGTGAATACCTAGCAGTCTTCAGCTACATAAATAAATCAACTGGTTAGAAATAAATCCTAACCTTAATTTATTACGAGTGCGCACTCTAAACTCATAAACGCTTATTAATTTAATATGCATTTTGCGGAATCACCCGCTATGGAATCACCCATGTACACACTAAATTAATGAAACGCCCGAAAAGGACAGGCGTCCCCATCAACTTCTCGCACAAAGAATCCTCTTTGCGTATGAGCCCCGGTCATCTAAGTTTACGGAATCCACCGTAAAACCTCACGGAATCCACCGTGGAATATGCCTCCTGGCATCAACAATGGCATCAATGCCGACTAATTCTATCATTGAGTTGACTAAGGATTATGCAAATAAGGACCTAGACTATCAACAATTGTTTTGGGAAATTCAGAGTAAGGAACAAAATCCCAAATGCAAGACTAAGTATTAGAAATTCTCGACTGATGACGAAGGACTTGTTTATTTCAGAATGAGATTATGCATTCCTTCAAATCATACTCTCAAGAGAAGGATACTTTGGGAAGCACATGATTCTCCCTTTTCAGGACACCCAGGTTATGCAAAAAATCTTAATGCTGTCAAGAAAAGCTATTATTGGCAAAGACTCAAGGGTGATGTACTTAAGTATGTTACTGAATGTTTGAGCTGCTAAAGAGTAAAATCTAAACATATCAGGTTACTAGGAAAACTCAACCCACTTGACATTCCTAAGATAAAATAGGAGTTTATTAGCATGGACTTTGTAGTTGGGTTACCTTCCATGCAAGGAGGATATAACTCAATAATCGTGATAGTAGACATGGTAATAAAGGTCACTCATCTTATCCCAACCCAAACCAATTACCAAGCTTCAGATATTGCAAGAATTTTTTAAAAGAGATTTTCAAGTTACATGGATTACCTAAAAGGATCATCAGTGATCGTGATTCTCTTTTCACATCACATTTTTGGAAAAGTTTATTTGAAGCCATTGGAACCCAACTTTGTTTCAGTATACTGCTTACCATCCACAAACTGATGGTCAGAAATAACAAGTTAACTAGGTGATTGAGGATATTCTGTGATCATATTGCAGTAAGGAACCAAAAAGTGGGATTCGACATCTACCCTTAGTAGAATTTACTTATAATACATCCTATCATCGAAGTATTCAGATGACACCATTTCAAGCACTATATGGTTAAGATTGTCGTATGCCACTTAATTTTTACGATCTACCCTAAGGGTAGAACTTCAAGAATAATGTTAGAAGAAATGGATAATCAAATCAAAATTATCAGACAGGATAGTTAAGCTGCCAAGGATTGACAAAAGGTATACGCTGATCTGGAAAGGTAAGAACGAGTCTTCAAAGAAGGAGACATGGTCTTTGTCCGTATCCATCCAAAGAAGAGTTCCTTGTCTTTGGGAAAACTTAAAATTGTCTTTGGGAAAACTTAAAAAGCTAAGTCCAAGATATTGTGGACCCTACAAAGTTCTCAAGTGCTTAGGACCAAGCGCTTACAAGATACAACTCCTTGAGGATTTGAAAATTCACAATGTATTTCATGTTAGCTTTATTGAAAGCATACATAGGTAACCCTAACCATATCCTTGATGATCAATAAGTCATAATACCTAGCCAAGGAGTCCTTGAGTTGTTAACCTAGAGTAATTGATGTAAGACACAGAAAATTGAGAAGTAGAACCCTTAGAGAATACCTTAGCCAATGGAAAGACTACCCTATAGAAGATGCTACATGGATAGATGAGAATGTTCTTTATCAACAATACCCATAGTTTCTCTTGAGATGAGGACATCTCGATTCCTCTAAGGGGAGGAGAATATAACATCCATGTATCTTCAAAAACATTTTTTTTTTCTTTGATGAATTTTTGGTTAGTTAATACTAAAATGTTAGTGGTAATATGTTAGTTTATAAGTTAATAGGTAAGAAGGTTAGTAAAAAATGCTATATAACTTATACGTTATATAAGTTATATCATAGTTACTTCTTATAAACGTTATATGTTATGAACGTAAATAAAATGCTATGAAATGACTGCTCGTCACTGCCAAAAAGGTCACCACCTCCCGAATCTGCACAATGAAGAGGCTGTGATCATCATCATCATTGACACCATCATCACAGACATCATCATCACCATTTTAATCAACACGTAAAGAAGCTTTCAATCTAAAATCGAGAGAGAAGGAGTTATCATGCAAAAAGGAAGGAGAAAGAGAAGGGAAGGGAGAGATAGCACGCACTCCCTTCTACCAATGTAAAGGCATACCCTCCACTTGAAAACACAGAAGGAAGTTGCTCTAAGGGACTATGAGAGATAGTTAGAGAGAGAAAGAGAGGGAGTTAGTGAGAGTAGAGAGTTAGCGAAAGAGGGAGTTAACTTTACCCCCCCTCGATCATTGACAAGGCAATCTTCTCTCACGCTCTCCCATCTCAAGTTCAACCCTTCTTTATCTCTCAACCCCACTCTCCACAATGGCACCAAAGCAACGAGGTGCAAAGACCATGGGAACCAATGCACCCAGCCAAGGAACGGGTATTACCAGAGATGTGTAAGTGCCCAAGGTTGCTCTGGAATTGCCACTACCAATGGAACATCGGGTGTGATGAAAACAATTGCAAGCAAATACGAAATTCCTAATGTCGCCGTGCCAAACTAGGTTACTCACATCTTAGAAATATGCTACTATTTTCATATCACCACATAAAATAATAAAGTTTTTGCTAAAATGTTACATAAAATGTTAGCTTCTGCATTAAATAGTGCATGAACTACTTGTTAGATTGCATGGATAACACCCATATAAAAATTAAGTACATAAAATATTGGCTTCCATACTTGCACTTACATGAAATGATAACTTTCATCTAGAATGTGCATTTGTGCATGCACAATTTGATAACTACTACTTATGATTTAAAGTTACATGTCTTGGAAAAGATTAGTTAAGGTTACAATTCGTAGAATCATGATAGAAATAGTTGTAGGTGGATATTGGATAGGTTATGAAGTAGAAAACTACACTAGATACTAAACTATTAGGTAGTTTGTGTAGATGGTTGCACAAACAAAGAACTTAGTATTACAGAACGATCTATGTGATAGGATATTGCGAATAGAGCAGTAAGCTATGCATTAGTTATAGCATACAAAAAGAATTCCTAGTTGCATTGCATGAATTGAGTAAATGACTAGATTAGTTTAATGTAAAGATAAAGTAAAATAGCTTGATATATCTATTATCAAACACGACAAGATCAAGTATTGAATAATGGTTTGTTATATGCAATTAAAGGTCTATTTAAAAGCCTTGTAAATCGTCTCATTAGGCTTATCGTCGACGTATTTTTTTCTAGGTAGCAACTAAAGGAAATTCACTATTTCTTAGGACAGTTCAATGTTAAGGAAATATTGGATATGGGATCTAAAAATTTGAAGAACAACTTAGACCATCCCAGTCTAATGTATTACCTACAAACCCCAAAATTGAAATGGAGGGATACATATTTTTCAAAAATAGTTTATGCAAAGGTATCGCTTATGTTGGGTAAGTTAGCTCCCTAAGCAGGAAACTCATGACTTGCATAACAAAGTTGAAAGAGATGTACTCAATACTTCTTAATGGGGAGGAGAATCCTCATTAGATTGTAAGGTTACCTTAGGTTCTTGCCTACCTTGGTTATGTGAAGCTGTGAGTTGCACAATGTGTGATTGTCATTGCATCAATACTATACGTTTGAAAGGATTGTCTGTGCTTGCTAGAATCTAGATCTTTGATTAGAAACATTGACAAATATGATAAAATGAAAGATCGTGCTAGGCTACCCTCAGGCTAGCTATCTGTAAGACCCTATTCCAAGGGGGTCATGGTTATTGTTGGCTTAGACCAGCTTCGTAGGCAAAAGGTTTGTCCATAGGGATAGTCTCGGGCAATAGAAAATGTGGGTGCCAGGGGGGATCTGATTGTAAAGTCGGCATTACTCCTAGAATTTGACGAGCCCCTTCCTGACCTAAGATGAGATCTTGGAAGCCTAATACTAGTTACGTTGGTGGAATCTTGGTGGGTAGAATACTCTCATGGAATTCTGTATATCTTTTGGAGAGTCGAAAAGATGAAAATTATAATGAACTTCCAATATAGTGAAGGGAATTATTTTACTCAAGGATTGTTTGAATTGTATGCGTGTCCGTGAGATAAATTACATGAAGAAACCTCTGATCTAATGGATTAATTAAGGAAGCTAGTTGTATATGTTTCAATAAATGTGCTATAGGTAATTAAAAAAAACTAAAGATGATGTTGTCATTTAAGGAAAGAGGGTGGGCATGACCCCTGATGGTAGGGTGGTCCTAGTTAGATGGGAGCTTTTAAATTTGCAATAGAAATAGAAAAATGATAAAATGTCCAACTAGTTGCTAAAGTAGAACCAACTTGCATTGTTTTAGGGGTCCGGAATGGGATTTTTCCTTATGGGAAAGAGGGTTGACGTCACACTTCCCTTCATGTCCTATTCTCTTTGAACCAAGTGCAATGGCAAGTCCACTTTAGTTCGAGTGATCCTGTGAGAAGTGGGAACTCGAATTACTGATGCTAGTTGGCTTGTTAAGAGACCCAACAGACTTTAGGAACTCGAAATTCAGGTCGTTCTTGGTGGGTTCAGTCAGAACTCTTTTCTTGCGATGTAGACTTAGTAGGATCCAAGTGACAAACCCCGTGTTACTCCAAGGGAGTATTGGACAACGTCATTTGAAAAAACTACTGATGGACTACAAAATGTGTGCCTTGTAATGAGCTCAACATGCACGTTATAGGAATGAAGCCTATCAAGTATCCTTTGAGTATGAGAAGCAGGAATTAGCGAAAGCGCCAATCCTAAAAGCACCCAAAAGAGGTGAAGTTTTCTACATATTTTCAGCAGCCACAATGCATAGTATTAGCTACTGTTTAGCACAAATTTGGAAAGAGAAATGGTATCATCCAATTGCCTTTGCTAGTAGGAAGTTGGGGATATTTGAAGTTAACTATACTTATATGGAGAAATTGTGCATTGGAATGGTTTTTGCGATGAAAAAATTTAGGCTTTATATTATATTTGAGAAGGTAGTATTCTTTACAAAAGAAGAGGGGCTTAGATTGTTTCTAAATAAGTTGCAATCGTGACCATTTAACAAAGTGGTTAATCACTTTGCAAGAGTTTGATTATGAGATTAGGAGTAAGCCATCGAAGCTACAATAGTGACATTGAAGGGTTATTCAAGATTGATACGGCTTCCATCCCTACATGCTATATGTAGCCATAACACATTATTTATCTATAGGAGGATTTTGAGCTACTTTATCGAAGTCTGAAAAGAGGAAAATAAAGCAACAAGCATTACATTTTTTGATTATAGTGGGTGTTTGTATCGGAGAGGAGTAGATGATATTTATTGTCGATGTGTAGTACCCAATGAGATATCATTCATTCTTGAGGAGTGCCATGATTCAGCATGTGGGGGACATTTTGTTGGATGACTTACTGCCCAAAAAGCCCTTCTTGTTAGCTATTGGTGGCCATCAATTTTCCAGGATGCTTTCAGCTATGTTAAGTGCTATGACGTCTATCAAAGACACGATGTGAGGAAAAATTGTAGCGGCCTCTAAACCCTATTTTAGTTACGTTACCCTTTGAAAAATGGGGTATTGATTTTTGTGGGATGAATATACCCTTCATCAACTATGCATAAGCGGTATATTATTGTAGCAATGAGCTACTTTACAAAGTGGTCTGAAGCTCGAGCCACGGTGAAGGTTAATGCTAAAGAGATGGCTAGTTTCATTATGGAGCAAATTGTTTGCCATTTTGGTCCATGAAAGGAGATTGTGTTTGATCGAGGGACACACTTCTTGAACAAAGTTATTATAGCCTTGGCTGAAGCTTTGAAGATTAAGCACAACAAGACTACCTTGTATTATCCTCAAGTGAACGGGCAAGTTGAAAGCACAAATAAACAGTTGGTGGGAATCTTATCTAAGATTATATCAGAAAGTAAGCGCGATTGGGATAAGAAATTATATGTGGTAGTGTGGGCTTACAACATGACATTTAAGAGAGCTACATGCCACATCCCATTCAAGCTAGTGTATGGGGAAGAGTGTGTTTTGCCATTGGAAATATAGCTTTCTACTGTTCATCTTGCTCTCAATCATTCGTTGGGAGAGGTAGAAGCATTACAAGAAAGGTATACTTCTCTGGCACATCTTGATGAGATTTGGCTGCAAGCTTTACTACATCAAGAAGTAGGGAGTGGAGAATGAAAGCCCTTCATGACCTTCAGGCTAAGAAGTACAAATTTGTGAAGGGTCAATTGGTGTTGTATTATGATGCTTGTCATCATGAGCTCTTCCCAAGAAAATTAGAATCCAAGTGGGATGGGCCATACAAGATTGTACGTTTAGGAAAGAATGGCTCTACAGCCCTTCTAGCACATTTGCAGGGGATAAAGCTTAAAACTAAAGTTAATTTTAATAAGTTAAAGCCATACTATGTGTAAGGGCTAATGTTGGGCTTGGTGCTTGTGCAGGTCCTTTATGATTCAGCTTTAACATGCAGTAGGCACCAAGATGATCGGATTGGACGAATCATTCCCTACATGGAGCATCTGTATCTTGAGCAACATTACCACCAAGGCCAAGTGATCTGGTGGAGTAAAGGGTATCAAGTTATTGAGTGGCAAGATGGATCTTTTACATGGGAGATTAAGGTTTGCTACCACTATTGTCAACGAATTCTGACTAGCGTTCCTATCAAGTTTAGTGGGAGGAAGGGGGGATTGTGCTTGTTATACATCCTCTCTCTCGACTTGATTTTGATTATCATAAGTATGAGTGAGTTGATTAGTATAGCATGGCCTATCAATGAAGCCTAGGTTTATACTCTGTATTTTGACGGAGCTTCCAAAGAGCCCTCTAAACATGCAAGCATTGGTGTGGTCATTAAAGATCCCCGAAGAAGGGTTATTATGAAGATGGGAGTCTATTCAGGACCCTTTTTTACTAATAATATGACAAAATACAAGGCCTTGATCATGGGGCTAAATGTAACCCGATGTGGTGGTATCTGTCAATTATTGGTTAAAGGTGACTTGCAGTTATTAATCAATTAGTTGAATGGGACCTATAGTGTGTAGGATCCCATCTTACTATGGATGTACCATTGTGCAACCTTGGATATGTTGCATATCTTTGAGACGGTGACTTGTCAATTAGTTCCTCAGACAGTGGAATCTCTTTGTGGATTCCTTGACATCTTTTTCAATTGTGGTCCGAGGGAGTCTTTACAATTGTCTCCTAACATTAGCCTTGGACTACTTTGGGGTCTTCTTGCTAACACATCATATTTCGGGCCACCAATGGTTAGAATGGGTTATGAGTCAGGTAGCAAGTGAGCACCTTCCTACTTTGTCATGGATGCATAGGATTGTGTATCATCATATTTGTTGAACACCCCTTGCTATTTATGCAGGGGGATTAGTTAACAACCTGATGCACTTAGTGTAGGGTGTGGAGAGCCCTTATCCTTGGTTGGGATTGTACTTTAGTAGAGTTATGTCAGGGCCAAGGATTTTTTTTAGCAGTATGCTGTTGAGTGGTAGCCAACTTGTTGGTTGTGAATTATTATATTCCTTTAGGCCATGAGGGCAATATGTATGTTTGGTTCATGTGCAGTTAATGGTTTTCTGTTTTAGTGATTGCATCAAGCAAGTTTGACGAAGTGCTTGGAGGGAGCCTTTGCTGTGCGAGAGCTTATTGTGGCCATTCCAGGAGGTGTCGTCACCTTTTTGAGTTTTTCCCTTAAGCCGGTAATGATATATATATGTGGGGGTTATCTTCTTTTCATTTGTTGGGGACCACAATCAAGGCATGAAGTCCTAGGGTTAGGTTAGGTATATCTAGGGGAGAATTGAGTAGTTGTCTACCTCTTGTCATGACATTGTCAAGCATTAAAGACCTATTACAGAAGGTAGTCCTAGTGACCCTGTCCTTCCTGCTTGCTAGGTGACTGTTCTAGGAGTCCTTGCTAGTGTGAGGGAGTTAGAGAAGTTTGCCAAAGAATAAAGAAGAGGAAAATTTGAATATGCTTGAAAAAAAAAAGTAATGCAGAGGTATGTAAAAAGGGGTTCTAACCCCTCAATTAGAAAAGAAAAGGGTGAAAAATCCTAAAAGCAATTGATTATTGCCTTGTGGAGGCCTAGTAGGTTCCTAGGGACAAGTCAGACCCAGGGGTAGCAGCTAGTTGAAATAAAGAAATAAGGAAGGTTAGAGCGAAAACAAAAGTGAGTGTAAAAAAAGGATTACGTGCCGCCTCACGAGAGCTTGGTAGGTTCTTGGGTGCCGAGTCAAGACCTGAGGCTAATGCCCTATTTTCCTTAGGTCACTCTATGCCCTTTGTAATAACAATATTTCCATAATCTTGCATTTTATTGCAATTTGAAACAAGGTCATGTGAAGCTAGAGATCTCATTTTGTTAAGAAGTGAGATGCACTTGATTGAAAAGCCTTTAGTGGCATAAATTCTAGTGGTCCTTCAAGATATAATTTTAAGTGACACCATTCAAAAATCCTAGAAATCTCATAGAGTTTGTCACCTAGGATTGCTTGAGTCCACCTTGCATAGGAAGGTTCTAGTCATACCCAAAAGGATCAAAATCTAAATATGAATCCCTAAATTATCTTAGGTTACTTAACGGTCTTCTAGCATTAGTCTTCAAGCATCTACTTTGTACAAATCTACTTGAATCGAAAGAGATGACATTGGTTCAAAGAGAGTGAAAAATGAGGGGGAGTGCATCACGTCAACCCCTTTGTCCCATAAGGCATACTCTCACTTCGGTCCCCTAAAGGACACAAAGTTGGAATTGATTTGATTTCTGATCGGGTCATTACGTGACTTCCTATCTAATGCTACTTTGAAGTAAGCTCTGGGCTCTGACTGAGACTATCTGAAGCCTATTTGGGGTTCCACCCTCCGCTTTCCTTTTGAGATGAGCATTCTTTAGTTTTCTAATTATCTATCGCATTTATGTGAATACATAAAAGTAGCTTCTTTGGTTGTCCTTTAAGCACAGAGTTTGTTTACATAAATTAGTTCACATCCCTCAAATAATGTAAACCAATCCTTGTCAAACTATCCTTTACTCATTGTAAAGGTTTATCTTATTACCATATCTTTTCTTTTCCATAAGGACGAATCCAAAGTACAATCCACCAAGTTCCTACCCCTAACTAGTAACAAGGCCTACCAAAAGACCATCCCAAGATCGTAGGGGTTAGATAGGTCCAAGGAGCATAATGAATTTATGGCAAGAGCCCCCTTGCACCCTTATCATCTCTTGGAGAGACCTCTCACAAATGGGGCTGGTTTTAGCTCTTGATGTAGTCAAACCAAACCTCTTAGTGTAGGGTTTCCACTAGTAGCCTTAGGGGAGGTCTAGTGTGTACCCAAGAATCTACCCATGTGGGCACAATATCTATTTTCCAAAATATACAAAAAGGCAATCGACCTACCTTCAACTAGGAAACCATCTCTTTTCCAAAGCAATAAGTATATCTTAAAATTAGTTCAACAGAACCAAAACAATTTCATTTGAATACTCTATAAGCAAATATATGATCCACAATTTATTCCTCCTAGAGTACAATCACATAAAGCGATACATGACAATTGTACTATTACTTAGATTATAAAACAAGATAACACACCTTGAGCCTATTATATAACACATGTCTTTCCTTTAGAAAAATACAACACTTAACCATGCATGATTCTCCCTCTTAGAAGCTCAAGAACCTTTTTTCCTTCCCTAAGGCTATCCCTTAAGTAAGGTATTTCAGCAAGGTTTATTTAGAAACTCACGCAAAAGATCCATCTTATTCTTTCAATAACTCTCTTTAGAAGGATGGCATTTGGGTCTGTAACTCTAGCGATTCCATCATAACAAGGCATCATCCCTAGCTCATTGCACTGATTTGACAACCATTCCCCCTAGCACCACAAATCAATGGCCTTCTTACTATGCAGCCCAACACCTATAACAAGAGAGAGGGGAGGGGAAGGGTAATCCCCCTCTAAGCCTATATAAAGCTCTAATGCCTTCCACATTATCATTGCTTATTGGGCTTGAGCTGAAGCACTACACGTGCGTGTGCATGCATGCACGTGCACGCGCGCACACACACACACACACACACACACACACACACACACACACACACACACACACACACACACACACACACACACACACACACACACACACACACACACACACACACACACACACACACACACACACACACACACACACACACACACACACACACACACACACACACACACACACACACACACACACACACACACACACACACACACACACACACACACACACACACACACACACACAGAGAGAGAGAGAGAGAGAGAGAGAGAGAGAGAGAGAGAGAGAGAGAGAGAGAGAGAGAGAGAGAGAGGAGGCCTCAATCCCCCTCTTTGTGGCCCTATATCCATCATCAGATCTCCAAGAGATTACCATCATCATGCCAAACTTTAAGAAAGTGAGGCAACTCCTTTCAGTCTTCATTGTCAGAATGCAAGAGCTTAAAAGGACAAGCTACAAGAGTGCTCAAGATCCATCAATCAACAAGGGATTGAAGCTTTGGAGGGTTGAAGGATCATGTGAGTGTAACCCAAACTAGAAAAGCATTTCAGGTGTAAGCAAGCTCTTAGAGTACGATTGGAGCTACAATGACTACCCATCCTCATTCCTAATCTCCCAAGTTCTTCTATTGCATGTAAACCCTTGTAATGACAAAGAATGTTTTGATGCTCATTTTCAAAAAAAGAAAGAAACTATAATGGAGAAAGCATTTTAATTTATGAACCTTTCCTTGCAAGGTTTAACTTATATTAACCAAGTAAATCACTAGGACATTTTACCTCTTGTTAGAAATATTATCTTCAGGGCATGATGCAAATCTCCCATAGAAAATACTTCGGATTGTATTTATCTCTTTCTCAAGGACAACACCTTTCTCAAAGCTCATACATGTAGGATAACTATCCCCTTGGGATTGTAGTTAGTCTTGACTAGCATAAGATAAGCAATCTTTATAAACATATCCACATTTTACTAAGATTGAGTTGTATTCTCCTAGAACAACGGGTAATCCAACTATGAAATCCATACTAATAAATTTTCATTTCATTTGAGGGATATCAAGTGGTTGGAGCTTGTTCCTTGGCATCTTAACACATTTAACTTTTACTTGTTGATAGCTTAAGCACTTAGTAACATACTTAAGTATATTACCCTTAAATTTCTCCCAACGATAGCTTTTCCTTATTATAACATTGAGAGTTTTTGCAAGGATATTCTGAGACTAGGGAGTTGTGAGCTTTCAAAAAGTATATTCTTCTTGAGTTCTTAACTTGAAGAAATGCATAACCTCGTCTTGAAGTAGACAAGTCATTCATCAACAGAGAAGTTCTAATAGGTGCTTAGGGTCTTGTTCTTTGGCTTAGACATCACTTAGCACCTATTGGTAACTTAGGTCCTTAATGGCTTCTTCTTTGGTCATCCCTAAGATAGGATTGCTATGTCACAACTCTATAGAAACATAATTTGTATCCTTTTTCATTAATTTGTCTATATAATGATTTATTAAATTTATTTCCTTTGCATTAATTAGATATAAAGAAAAGTGCATTGGAGCTGGCCACTGATGAGTGGTCACAGGTTATGGTGGACCCACGTGGTGGGTTAGAGAAAAGATAGTTCACACTTCCACCTATATGGCCCGATTGGGCGCCTGTGACTAGAACTCACGCATATCAGGGTTAGACTCGCACACAGAAAGGATTGATGCCTTGAAGTGTGGGCTAGATCCACCAGAACAGACAATTACAATCAACAAGATGGCATGATCATGAAATGCTTGTATAATGTGCATGTGTGGGTTGAAAGCTTGAAATGCACATTTCTTTGCATAGGAAAGTCACATGAAGATTCGGATACCATTTTTGCGATGTACACGAAAAAAGCTTTCATATGACACCCATATTGGGAGGGTTCCTAAATTTTAGGAGATCCCTAAATTTTAGGAGGTTCCTAAATTTTAGGAGCCTCGAATTAGCCTAAAAATGCTAGTCCTAAAAAATAGGGATGTCATTCTAAAAATAATGAGTTCTGTACTCTGACTGTGCTTACTAAATTTGGTTGTTTCTATTCTTGACAGTATTCAACCCAAAAAGGAAGGCCATAGAGAAGAGACAAGTGTCAAGACACTTGTCACACAAGTTTCCAAGTGTCCCACCACTTGTCACATCTCATGACATGTGGCTGGATACTTGTCTTGTGCTACTCCACTTTTCCCTTTTGTACTAGCTCTCCCCTCTCCCATAAATAAGAGCTCGTTTTTCTTCATTCAACATCATTTTTCTTTGCTGTAAACTCATGTACAGCACCCACAAATAGCCAGAAACTGGCCCCATCCATCCCCATCATCATCCCCCACTTCTCCATTATCAAATTCCTCCATATTCCCTCTTCTATCTGCTGTTTTACAGGACAGCAAGCCTATAAATTCATTACAGCACCTCCTTCTCGAGCTCTTTCTTCCATTTTAGCAACAAGAAGCAAGCCCTATCCATGTACTGCTGATCAACGATGGAGAAAGGCTGATTTCCCCTTTTTCTTCTCTCATACTGTAAAGAAATCAGTTCTTATCATTGCATAATAGATAATACGTGTGTTTGTACATCTTTGCATGATCTTGTGAGAGTGAGAATTACTTCTTCTCACTCCTAGGTTGATTGTAATTGAGCTCTTCCCTAAGGGACTTGGGTTGAGCAGAAATACATTCCTTCAGGGGGGGTTGCCCATCTTCAACCCTCAATCTTGTGTCCATTACTTTTACATTTTCATGTGGGTTGCCCATCTTCAACCCTCAATCTTGTCTCCATTACTTTTACATTTTCATGGCTGTAATTTTGTGAGTAATTTTCATTTTTAGCTTTAAGTGTTCATTCTCTTTTATATTAAATCTCGAAAACAAGCGAATATCATAATTGTTAAGCATACTACGTTGTTTGGGGCGTTTACATGCTAGGCATTAACACCATGGTAGCTAGAGATTCTACTTTAGAAGGTTCCTCTAAGATGAGAGCATTGAGAAATGCTTTGCGGCTTGAAACATTCACTATTTCATTATCTTTGCTTGGCCTGTACTACTTGATTTCAAAATCATATTCTTACAAAACCGTAATCCATTGATGCTACCTTATGTTTAGACATGGTTGCATAAATATCCACTTGAGATTGTTGTGGTGGTCATTAACTAATTGATCTCCAAGTAAATAATGCCTCCATAGCTTGAGAGCATGAATTAGTGCTAGTAGCTCTAGATCACGCGTAGCATAATTCTTCTCATAAGTCTTCAATTTTCTCAAAGAGTTAACCACTAGATGACCTTCTTACGAAAGCACACAATCCAATGCAAGAGATCTTGCATTTGTTACAACTTTGAACTCTTAGCTTAGATTGGGTAACTTTAAGATAAGTGTTGTCACTAAGCTACGCTTGAGTTTCTCGAAGCTAGACTACTCAATGGAAGTCCACACACTACTTTTTGAGAAAATTAGTGAGGGGTGCAGTAATGAAGGCATAATCCTTGATAAAAATCACATACCATCATCGAGTTAACCCCAAAAAGCTTTGCATCTCTAACTATTGTTGGAGGTGCCCATTCTTGAACATCTTTGACCTTGATAGGATCTACCATAATCCGCTCCTTGAATACTATGAATTAGAGATACTCAATTTGTCACTTGAAGAATATGCATTTGTTCCTCTTGACATAGAGTTTCTGTGTCCTCATTGTTTTAAGAACAATGCGAAGTTGGGATTCATGGTCTTCTTATTTCTTGAAGTATGTCAGGATGTCATTAAAAAAGACGAGGATAGAATCATCAAGATAGGGCCAAAAGATATCTTGCATTAATCTATTAAAAGTTACAAGGGAATTAGACAATCCAAAAGACATTACAATAAACTCATAATGACCGTATCTTATGTTGAAAAAGCAGTTTTGGGAATATCTTCCTCCTTGATCTTTATTTGTTGGTAGTAACCTAATTGTAGATCAATCTTGGAGAAGACTTTCACACCCTAAAGTTGGTCAACAAGCTCATCAATCGTTGGAATTGGACACTTGTGTTACTTGGTTCAATCCATGATAGTCAATGCAAATGTGGATATTTTGAAATAAGACTAGGGCTCCCCAAGGTGAATCGCTTAGTTTGATGTACCCGTAATCCAAAAGATTCTTGAGTTGCTCCTTCAACTCAATAGCTTTTGGAATGGACATTTGGTATGGCCTCTTAGCAATTGGAGTAGCTCTTGGCACTTGCTTAATCTCATGGTCAACCTCCCTTTGGGATGGGAGTTCTAATAGTTCCTTTGGAAATACATCAGCATATTCCTTTAGGCAAGATGGTTCTTCTTTGGCTTCATTACCCTGCTCAATCTTATTAAGCTTAATTAAGTAGACAACTAGGCCTTTCCTTAACCCTTTAACAATGCAAGAAGCTTTTGCCAATCGTATATTAGGCTTTCTGGCTCACCTTGGGTAGTCACTTGCTCCCCTTTTAGGTTTCAGAATGTAAGTTGGCCCTTTCCATAATGAATATGGGACCCAATAGGGATTAGCCAATCCATTCTAAATAGGTACTCATAGGCTTCCAAGTTTGTAACCTTGAACTTCATATTGGTAGGATTTGCCTCCTAGGTTAAATTCCACCTCACTAGATTATTGTGTGCAGAAATAACTTATTTTCCATTATCTAGTTCTACAAGGAGCTTGGATGCAAGTGTAGTGATTATCCCTTACTTCCATGTACACTTAGATGAAATGAATGAACGAGTGCTTTTGCAATTAATCAGAATTTTGAAAGCTTTACCTCGTAAGTTGTGGGTATTTGAATCATCAAGAATTGGTGATTCAACCCCTTTTTGTTGAGGACAACATGGATAGTTATTTTTTCCATCTTTGCCTCTAATGTAGGGTCTTCATCTTCCTCCCTTTCCTTAAGTGTCACACTAGCAACTTTTGCTCTGCCTCTAGCCATCGTAGATCGATTTTTTCCATGAAACTACCCTTGACAAAAAATCTGGTTAAGCTTTGGATAGTGCCTCTTGAAGTGGCTAGGTTTATTGCAATGGTAGCATCTCCGAACTTTGCTATTGCCATTTGTTGGCACAAAATATCCGGTCACATTTATCTTGGCCTTCTTCCTTTGGTCAGTTTGGTGTTGGTCTTGGGATCTTTTGAAGAAGTCATGTGGTCCTCTATTTGGAATCTTCCATTTCTAGGCTTTAACTAAAGCTCTTGAATGATTAGACTTGCCCGATTTAATGTGTCTTGAAGGTCAGATGGATGTATTGCCTCAAGGTGGGTATCCAATGGAGAATTCAATCCATTGTAAAACTTTCACACTTGTTGGGAGATTTCCATGGGTGGTGCATACTTTAGAAGTGACATGAACTTTGAGTAATAAGCTTCCAAGATTAGGCCTTAACTAGTGCAAGGTGAAGGATTTGTTTATCTTCATGATCTAGTAAGCTAGCAAAAGGTATCTCTCATGTGTACAACTTCCTTCAACTTATTTTAGGCGATGGCTGACTCAGAGGCACCTTGGTCTTTACACCATTACTTCCACCATAGGCGAGCTTCTCCTGTCAACTTTAGTTCAGTGATCATAGCCTAGTTGAAATGAATAGTTTCCATGGTAGTGAAGTAGTCTTCCATTGACTCAATCCATATTTTTGCATTGGATTTCACATCCTTTCCCTTGCCATCAAACTTGGGTGGTTTGATCTACTTGAGAAGTAACTTCTTCTCTTGCACATTGATAGTGCTAAGAGTAGGCATAGTACCTTGGGATTGAATTTTTTAAATATAAAGCATGCTAAAATTTTGTCTTTTACTTAACATTTATGGTACAAGTTTCCCACAGATTTGTGCTTAAGAACAAGAACTTAGTGCAATAAGCACACAAATTTTTAAACCATAAATAGAGAATCTTTTACTTAACATTCACGATACAAGATTCCCACATATTTTTGCTTAAGAATATGCACTTAGTACAATAAGCACACAATTTTTAAAACCATAAATAGAGACTCTTTTCATTATCGGTGGTAGCAATAATGTTAACCAAGACTTGATCAATATCATCAATTCTAGCCTTTTTTTTGCAACCATCTTGCATGCACAGAGAGAGAGAGAGAGAGAGAGAGAGAGAGAGAGAGAGAGAGAGAGAGAGAGAGAGAGAGAGAGAGAGAGAGAGAGAGAGAGAGAGAGAGAGAGAGAGAGAGAGAGAGAGAGAGAGAGAGAGAGAGAGAGAGAGAGAGAGAGAGAGAGAGAGAGAGAGAGAGAGAGAGAGAGAGAGAGAGAGAGAGAGAGAGAGAGAGCCCAATTGATTTACTTGGTTAATCTAGGTCAAGCCTTGCAATGGAAGGTCCATAAATTAAAATCCATTCTCAATTATAACTTCTTTCTTCTTCTAAAAATGAGTATTAAAGCATTATTTTTTATTACAATTGTTTATATGCAACATAAGAGTGTGGGAGGTTTGTAATGTGGATGGGAAGCCATTGTAGCTTGAATCGTACTCTTTGAGCCCACTTACATTCAAAATGGTTTTTCATTTTGGGTTATGCTCTCACAATCCTTCAAGCCTCCAAAGTTTCAATCCCTTGATTGATGGATCTCTAGCACTTGTGTAGCTCATTCTTTTAATATTTGATGATGGGATATAGAGCCACAAAGAGGGAATCATGACCTCCTCTTTCTCCTTCCTTCTCTCTATCCTTTCCTCTCTTTCTCTCTCTATTCCCTCCCTCCCTCCCTCCCTCCCTCCCTCCCTCTCGTATGGATGCATGCACATATTTGCAATAAGGACATGTTATGGTCTTAGGTGACTTAAATGCGCGTATTGGACGTGTGCAAATTCAGCCCATAGCATATGATGAGCTAGACAAGGAAGAGGTTGTGGATGTAGATGCACGTTGGTGTAGACAGTCTAAGGATATAGACATTAACGCTCATGGGGATGCTTTGATGGATATGGTTAATGGTTTGCACATGCGATATTGAATGGTATGAATTGTTTCCCTGATATTGAAGGATACACATGCTACTCAGCTAGTGGAGGTTCCAGTGTGGTAGACTATGCAATGGTACACATGAATGATTTATGCATGATCAGAGAGCTCTACTTAGGTGAAAAACATCCAGAATCGGATCATATAGCTTTGGGCTTGACACTTGATATTTGCCACGATGTAGGACATGCAGGGGACATAGTAGCTATACTAGTGCATTCCATATTGATGTAGACAAGAAACAAGCATATGCTGGTCACCTGGATAGTCTTATAAGCAATCTTATTAGGAGCACATGGGCTGATATGAGAGATGCAATGTTAAATATGGCTATAGAGTTTTTGGGGAAACCAAAGAGCAGTCACAAAAATGTCAAAGGATTGCCATGCAAGAAATGGTTTGACGATGAATGTAAGGCTGCACATAGAAAGCTGAAAATCCTCCCTAAGGGACAAGAATGAAGTGAGGCGAAAAAATGATATAATGCTCTCATGCGTAAAAAGCGACGACAATATGTAGTGGCCAAAAAAAGTGAAGATGCTAGGGGGTTTGAGAAATGTCCAAGGCAAGCATGGAGAAAATTGCAAACCAAATGGTTAAAGGTTATGGGGGATTTTACAGATGTTGACATGCTATCATATGTTATAGAAATTTACATGCATAAAGGGGTACAACCCATTAAATGTGATGTACATACGCAGCCATTTAGTGCTTTGTTCACTTTAGAAACATTGGAGGCAGCCCTCAACAAGATGGCTAATGGAAAAGCATGGGATACTTTGCAGTTGAATGCGAAGATGTTGAAATGGACAACAAAGGAGACAAGATTGTTTATGTTGCATGTGATACATCATGCTTTTGCATATGGTTTTCCCGAAGAATGGTAGAAGAATTGGATACAACCATTGTATAAGGGAGGAGATCGCAATTTCTCACAAATTACCACACGATTATGGTCAGTTCAGCCATGGTAAAGCTATTTAGCACTATCCTGGAAATGCAATTAAGTAAATGGGTAGAAAGTAATAATAAATGAGCTTATGGACAAGCATGTTTTCGCCCTGCTCATAACACCACAGACCATTTGATTACTTTATGTGTGCTTATGGATGAGAGTCAACTTGAGGGAGCAACCTTGTATTGCTATTTTGTGGATTTTAAGAAGGATTTTGACACCGTACAAAGGGTTGGCTTATGGCAATGAATGCAAGAATTAGGGGTCCCAAATGATCTATGCATGGGAATTTATAGGATATATTAACAAGTAGTGTGTCGCCTTAGAGGTCGCAACGGGCTACCACAAGTATTTGAGAGTAATATGGGAGTCAAACAAGGTTGCCTTCTCTCCCCTACATTATTTGGTTTATGCATTGATAAGCTAGAGGAAATACTTCTCAAGTCTATGAATGAAGTGGAAGCCAAAAGCCCGCATATTGGTATGTTTTCCATCTTGCTTCTACTTTATGCAGATGATGTGGTCTTCTTTACATATATTGGGGAATGTATGTAGTAGTTCATGGGGATTCTTGAACGATTTTGTCAAGATAGTGGTTTGACGGTGAATGTATCAAAAACAAAGTTAAGGGCTGTGTGCACCAAGCAATCAAAGACCCCACCAAAAGTACATTATGCAAGACAGTCTATAGAGGTAGTATATACTTTCAAATACTTGGGGATTGAGATACCTATAGACCACAGATGGCATACATGTGTGGAGCAGCGATTAGCGGCATGGAAAAGCAAGTATTATCACTTTGAAAATGACTATAGCCATACAAATACTAAATGCTAGAAAATACGTTGTATGATTTTTGATGCATATGTTCTACAAATGGTATTATATGGAGTGGAAGTGTGGGGGGGGGGGGAGGGAGCATCTCCTCATTTGCATGGAACGACATTGAGAAGCTGCAAAAAGATTTATTTGTAGACATTTGGGGATTAAAAGCACCACACCATATGTACTTATGCTTTTGGAAGCTGACTGTCAGCCAATTGAAGTACATGCTATGATCCAAGTACTGAGATATGCCACCCAAGTATGTCAAATGGATGCCAGTAGGCTCCTCAAACAGGCATGGGATGCTAGCACATGCCTACAGAAAACGTGGAAAAGTAAAGTGCTTTCAACAAGATGGGTGCTGGATATGCATAAATGGTTTAAAGGGTGGGGAGTGGATAGATATCTAGATATGGCATCCAAATATATATGCATGTATACATTTCAATCAGACCTCTTATGAGAGTATTAAGCAAAACATCAAAGCAAGGGAGAAAATGGCAAACTTGCTTATTACAATATGCATATCTATCCTTCATGTTGGGAATCCTACTTGCAGGCAGAGGCACACACGCAGCCATACATAGCCAACCTGCTCTCAGTGTGGTATTTAGATGGAGTATTGCACGACTTTGAACTCGATCACACACTTCATTGATTGAGACATGTGCATGGAGTGGACAGGCAAGAGAGATGAGGTTATGCAAGCTGTGTGGACTACAGAGTGTAGAATTAGAGGAGCACATGATTATGACATGCCCATCGTATGCACACATATGAGTGACTTTGATATCCCTTTATAGGGGCCACTTCACCAGTTTCTGACCGCTACTCCTATATTAAAGTTAGGGGCTCTCATCACCCGCATGTTATGCTTTCGGGAGAACCACGGATCGTTCTTTCACTGTAGCTACCCTTTCCTACCATGGGGAAGGAGAATCATTGTATATCTGGAAAGGTCCCATGGGTCATAATTTGGCCTTCCGTGGATGATAATAAACTACTCTACTCACACACTCTCTCTATGCAATGCTTCGGCTCAAGCCCAAAAAGTTATGCTAATGCCTAAGACATTAGGGCTTTATATAGCCTTGGAAGGGGGTACCCCTCCCCTCTCCTCTCGTTCGTTATTGCTGTTGAGACACTCTTGTGTACCACCCATCCTCACCCATTGGAAAAAGCATAAGATACAACATGGCCATGTAGGACTTATACAACATAAACATTACAATAAGACACTCTTGTGTACCACCCATCCTCACTCATCGGAAAGAGCATAAGATATAACATGGCCATGTAGGACTTATACAACATAAACATTACGATAAGACACTCTTCTTTACCACCCATCCTCATCCATGGAAAAAAGGATAAGATACAACACGGGCATGTAGGACTTATGCAAGTTGCAAATAGAAACACAAAAGCCATCTCAAATATAAATGTGAATATCACAACAATTACAAGTATCCTCTTTACCTTTACTAGGCATGATATGTTTGACTTTGGTTTCAAATGGAGCAAAGTATTATTCCTCCTTGTTATTTTAGAGATGCAAGTGGAGAATGTGGTAAAAGTTATTTCCATAGACTAAGAGATGCATCCCTATAGAGATAAGAAATTCCAAGAATGAATGGCATGGGAAGACTATTGTCACAAAATGCACACATGCTCATTCCTTATCCATTTGATAGAAGAAATTCTTTTCTTTGAAAGGGAAAAAAATCCATTTAGTATGAGTTTCATATAAGTTAAAATAGAAGGCCAACCCCATGAGTAGAGGACCCTATTCTTACCCATAGTGTCAAAGACCTTGAGATATGAGGCAAAATATCCACATTAGAGACACATCTAAAAGGCACATAGCATCTTCTCTCTAGTGTGCATATGGTCCAAGGACTGAAGCATTTTCTCTATTCTTTACTTTCTTCTTTGCTTTTTTTGTATCACTCTTGTAAAATTTTTACTTTTACAAGTGGGGTTTCAAGCTAAATTTTTTTACTTTTAAAGGTAGGTTTTTTACTTTTACAAGTAGGTTTTGGAATTGATAGGGTTTTTGATGAGGGGGAGGAGGCCTAAGAGACTTGGAGAGGAATTTACAACCTAGGAGATAGTTGCAAATGGCTATGTGGCAATTAGGCAAGGTGCCTAAGAGGAATGGTGAGAATGTTTAATGGGAAAGCAAGACATAAACATGTTGAAAAAGAGTACCTAAGAAATTTTATC